>NC_056741.1:1725248224-1725380724 GCF_019279795.1 Protopterus annectens | reverse complement strand
GGCTGCGTAGGACAGGCAGGCTCACCCATGAGACGCGTCACTCTCGCCTCAAGCTGGCGTAGGGGATTAGCGACTGAACGCTGGATCTCCCTATGCACCACAACCTGGACCCTTTGAAGGGTGACAGGTGGTCCTTCTCCGCCCACGATTGCATGGGGGGGTGAGCCCCATCCCCTGCAGTGCTTCCACCCGAAGGTGGCACATGACCAACGGAGTAGGGGAGCCCGGGTTGGGCACCAGACCTGCTGGTGCCAGGTGCACTCGCCGGCTGAGGAGGGACAGGTGGGTCCGCTGGGACCGGCCTTCCCATACGTTCTGTGATTAGGTGTGTTTAATTACAACATACACAAAACAGCATTCCCGATTAGTTGTAACAGCATGCAATAATATTCCCATTAACTCAACACACCAAGGGTACAACAGTTGAACAGCAAGCATAACACATGCATATATTGAACCACAGTGGTTATTCCAACAGCATGCAGGGATGTTTGGTAGCAACAGGCAACCATGATTGTGGTGTTCAAACAGGGCACATTCATCAACATGAATGCACATATTTATAGAACAATAGGACATATGTCCCAACAAATATTTAAGATTACACATACCCATTGAGGTGTGGAATTGCATGGTTTATGCACATACAGTAGGGTGTAGAAAATACCTCGGTTAACATCTTTTAATGACCTTTTCATCTACACTACATTCCTAGTGACTGCAAGTGTATATCCCCTACATGTATTATTACACTTGCCACCATACATTAGGTTGTGTAATGGGTTTGGCTAGTTCAATATATGCCTGACCTATATCTGACAAACTAACTGTCCAGGATGCAGATGTTACTGCTACATATTTCTTGATTGCATTTATATTTCTTTATCTACATATCTGGGATGTTTTCACATGACATTTTCACTTTGATTTATACAGAACCCTGCATTTCTTGACACACACTCACATTTTTGGGGAAAATATAACATGCTACACATGTGCCAGTTTTACTTACTCATGCCAGCCAGTAACTGACTGTTGTGGACTGTATATATGTTTCACAGCTACTAACACTTCCATCACCCACTTTATATGGGACTGCACAACTCTGGGTTTCCAGTACCTTTTCAAACAGTACTGTTTGTATAATGCAAGGGTACAACAACATTTCAGACTCTGTGACACAGACACACTCTGGGTTTTAGACCTTTATTAATGACATTACACACTTTTCCACAGGCTCACTCCTTTATTTGTTTTAATGGTGTATATGGCAGACATGTTCAAGACATATTATACCTTTATTAATAGGTTAGCACACTCTTTTTTCAGGCTCACTCACTTATTTTATATGACAGTGCCTGCAGAGATATTATTCCAGACATATGTTACCTTTCTTAATGGGTTTCTATACTCTTTTTCTGCCTCTCTGATGTTTTTATCTGACAGTACATGCAGAGGACTTATTCAGGCAATTTTATGGCTGTATTATTGGACTACAACACTTTCTTTCATGCTCCCTCCCATATTTTATATAACAGTTTACTACTGAAATGTCAAACGGCACTACATCGACTGTACTATAGTCGAACATGGAAGTTCGAAAATAGTAATGTCGACGACAAAAAAACAATCTAGGACTGTGTTTTAACATGGGTCGAGGTAGGGGAGATGTTTGTAGTTCTGAATAATAATGAACACCTACCTCGACCCATGTTAAAACCATTCCCAGATTGTTTTTTTGTCATCGACATTACTATTTTCGAACTTCCGTGTTTGACTATAGTACAGTCGATGTAGTGCCGTTCGACATTTCAATAGTAAACCTTATATAACAGTACATACAGAATAATCACTAACCTGCCTGGTGGCGCAGCCTTAGCAGCCTATCAGCATAGGCTTGCTGATTCATAGCACGGTCACCTGCAGCTGTAAAGTAAATGAAGGGATATTGAGACATACCTATCCATTATACATACTCCATTATCAATTCTTACATACTGCATTCCATGGCTACATACACAGTTGTGCGGCATCCCGCATCCCACAGTCCTCCTGTATCCACTGGTTCAGGTGGTCCTGCTTTCATCTCTTCAGGTCTGCATGGTGGTGATGGGCCTGCTCACCAGTCCGAGGAATGCCTGTGGCACTGGTGAGGTCACCAGCTAACTGGTTCCAAGCCTTTGCCTTGTACTCCGTCCCTTGGAACTGGCCCTGCAGGAGTCTTGACTCGTGATGGTGGACAAGGAGCCAAACCATGTATTTGGACTCCTCGATGCCCCAAAGTTGAGCTCGGAAGCATGTTCCCTCTCCGACACCAGACATTCTAATTGCAGATGTGAGCTACAATCAGTTATGGCGTGTATTCCCACCTGTGGGGCTTAAATATGCCGCATTTCCTGCACTTTTTTGTGATTGGCCATTTTGTAAAATTCTCGGCTGACTGCAGACCTGCTTAGTAATGGTTAAACTATCATTCGTAAGTATATGAATGTAAACAGTGAATGCTTCCCCTATGTTGTCATGGCTTAGTGTTTCTGTACTTTGCTTCTTTTGCACAGAGTCCTGGGTTCGAACCTTGTCATTCATTTTATTTTCATATTGTCCAGACAGGCTAGGGGGTGTGGCTGCATTTAAGCAACTTTGCTCTACATTGCTCCTCTGTGCCCTACGGTGCCCTGGTTGGCGTGGCGCGCACGTCCTCACAAACACATTGTGCTAGGTAAATGCTTTTAAACTTTGGGCAACTCTATTGTGCTGGGTAAAGTGCTATTAAACTATGGGCACCTCTGCTTAGCTGGGTAAAGCGCTATTAAACTATGGGCACCTCTGTTAAGCTGGGTAAAGCACTGCTTAACGGAAGGCTATTATATATCTGGATCCTTTAAAAATATATATTTTGTTCACTGATACATTGGCCATTTCACCGCTTTTAATAATATTTTAATCATATATGTCTGGTATTATTTCAAATACTGATTTAAAACATAAATAAGAAGGGGAGTGGTGGGACTCGAACCGTGAATGCCTCCTCTTTGTGCGTACGTTCTACCATTACGTGATTGCAATTTGGTGCAATTTGTATAAACATTCTTTCTTATGCTCTTCCATGTCGGAATTGCTAACTATAGCTAAGCAATGGGCACACCCGCGCACACACGCGCAAATACGGGCAGCTATATCATGGATTTAAAAAAAATAAATAAATATTTAACTTTTTATAACTGTGATGGGGGTTTACAGTGTCAGGGTGTGTGGTGTTGGGTGCAAGTACATTTGAACGAACTCGCTCTTGTGTGTTGACATTTTGCTTTTACTACACTTGCAGGGGCATGGACATTTGGACAGCTCGGCAGTCGGACATGCCCCCTGTTTTCATACTCGGCCCGTGTAGGAGTTATGGTTGAGTCAGCCTGCCCTCATGAATATTCATGGCATGCTGACGTCATACCGTTAACTGCAGCCTCCGAGTAAGACTTATTAAGTCTTACACGGAGGATTCGTGAATCCGGGGGCATGTCTTTTGTAATTTATGTGTATACTGATCATGTCTGACTAAATGTATCTGTAATTTTTCTTTGTGGAGCTTTTCTCCCCGGGCCTCTGCTGAAAAAGGGCCTTTTCGGCTCAGTCAGACACCCCCAGTTAACAAATGTAAAATAAATAAATAATAAATAATCTGTGTGTTCAGATGTACCAGAGTGTTAACAGCATTGCTCAGCAATGTGATAACACATCAGAAAATAAAGGCAACAAGTACAATACTAGTACAATACTAATAAAAGTTAATACAATAAATAAAATGCATAATCTTGGTATGGCTGTATGCCTGGTATGTTTGTGACTATCCGCTAATAGTCTAACCCAATGCCTGCCAAGGACGGCATGATAGTCGTAAAATGTACTGTGCACAATACATGTCTCTCAAGTGTCACGCTGTCATGGACTGGGATCACTGTTGCCTAATCCCTCTGTCACAGATTTATCATGGACATGAGTTATGTGAATAGCACAGTCACACTACATCAGTCCACAGTACACCTTGGTAGTCATATATGTCCCCCTGACATGCAATAATCCCCCATAGTTGTGTACCTGCAGGTGTTACAGCTTGGCCCATACTGTCCCATGCAGATAGCTTGAGGGGTATGTAGTGAAACAGAAACTAAAGGGCACTCGTATACATAAAGAAAGGGCAGACCTGTAGAGTATATAAGACTACTGCTGCAAACAATATAGTCTACACTGGTATTAATGGAATGCATTTCTCTATCCCCCCACCACTTATCTACATCATTCTTTATTATTGTTATAAATCGGTTATGGTATACTATAATCATCTGTTGTTCCAAAATGTTATGTTGGGTCTTGTGTTTTATTATTGTTATGTATTACAATGATTGCATACTAACATACCTTGTTGAATTACCTATGTTGTTGCCCTTATGTCATAACTGTTACTGGCATGCTGTTACTATAATGACTGTTATCTCACTTATTGTTGTGTTCCATATGCTATGCAATTTGATGTTACTGGGTTATTTCTAACTTTCTGGCATGCTGTTATAACTACCAAAATGTTCTGTTCATTACTAACCTATACACTTTGAAATACCTCAACACCATAGCTCGACTGGGTAGGCTGGTTCCTAGTGATCCACCTACCCTACCTCAACCAGCCATGGCACTAGGTCCCCGCACATCTGGGACTCAACCTGGTGCGGCCCCCTCTGCTGGTCCTGCAACACCTATGGATGGAACCACCTCAGGGGATGTGACCTGTCCTGCTGGGAGTGGGCATCAAGGGGGGATTGTCACCCAGCAACAGCTACCAGGGATGGTGTGCAGGATCATGCACCATGGCTATGAGGATCATCTGCTCCAGATGGATGGGTAAACTGGCCAACCTGGAGGGTCAAATAAGCTCTGGTGCGCAGCCCTTAGCAGAGCTACCTTTGGAGCAGTGAAAGAGCAGTGTTGACTGCCCATGGGTGGGGAGTACAGTCTCCGTACTGCCATCTGGGGGCACATGGCTCTCTGATTCCATAACATCCTCCCCATCCAAGGTGCTTACCCCATCGTGTGTCACACACTGCCCCTGTATGCTGTCTTGTCTGGCTTGCCTGTTTAAAAATGCAACCTATCCTACTCAACATACCTCCCCAAATGTACCTATATCCTTTCCCCAACATTCCACTCTCTCCTTGAAAAAAAGGGGGCATCTGTCTCAAAAAAAAATTGCCCCATGCATAGCTCTTCATTTTTTATCTGAGTCTACTGGACAAAATCAATCATTATATGAATTAATCCACACAGTTATGATGAAATGGAGAGCTATGGTCCTTTCGTACCCCATCCTGCACATCCCTACTTGCCTTTCAGTATGTTTTTCCCCCTGCTTGCCCCCATTAAACCTCTTTCCTATCACCCCTTTTTTTCTTTTCTTTTTTAAAATTA
This sequence comes from Protopterus annectens, assembly GCF_019279795.1. NCBI lineage: Eukaryota > Metazoa > Chordata > Ceratodontiformes > Protopteridae > Protopterus > Protopterus annectens. The sequence goes on along the minus strand of NC_056741.1, from coordinate 1,725,375,270 downwards.
GCGTGGGTGTAAGCGGAGCTAAGCAGTGTGCCACATCACGGAAACCCCCTTAAAACTGCTTAAAACTGCCTTAATCACCTTCTCTGTTTCTGGCACTGTTAGGCACATCTGCAAAATAATTACCCCTGCCAAGTCTTGAACCCAGGACCCTGTCAACTATTGCACTAGCCTAGCTACTCAGCTCAGAAATAAAACAGGCGTTTCCATAAACATATCCCGATTGCCAATGACACACTGCTTGTACTAATGTAATATTATTACATTAATTATTATAATTATAATTATTATAATAATAATAATTATTATTATTATGTGTATTGTACTTGTATCTAATGGGAAAATTGGCAGTGTACTTTGGACTGCGATGCAGACAGCAAACCCGTACACAGCCAAATAAATAAAGATGGATGTACGTGAGGCCTGGGAAAATAGGTATACATAGCTGTCAACTGCACAGACTGTTGCAGAATGTCCACAGTTCTGCCGCCTACTTTTGGCACAGTTGTCACAAAATCGTTTTTGTGCACTAAAGTACTGACATGTCAGTGCAGATTGAGGTTAGAAAATCATGACAGACAGTTCAGTTTAACACGTCATACCCATCCAAACACACATCCTAATGTAAATCCTATGTAACAGACTGTATGCATGCACATATATCTTGCAAATATACCTCTTGCCATATTGAGTCAGTAGCTCTGTCTGTCATATTCCTAGCATGCTGTATATTTTGCCACCCAAAGTCCTGGGTTTGAATCTAGTGTGTTGCACTTCAATTACATGCTTGTGAATACAAAAAATAATGACTTAGTCCTGCAATTTTAACCAAAACAGCTTGTTGCTACTGCATTCACTGCTACCCATGTTAGTATATCAGAAGCCTGTATGTAGGTATACACTGCACAAATATGCATAGTTTACCTATATGCTGCTTAACACTCTCTGATTGGCACTGTTGCATAACACATATACCTTAAGCACATGCTTCACCTGGACTGTTATGGGTACCTTCACCTTGGCTCTGTTTTAACAGCAGAGCTGACACTGCTCCCTCACTGACTCATACAGCTTGCTGTCCTCCAGTGTGTTCATACTCCCCAGTATGAGTTCTGGGAATAAAGCAGCAGCTGCAGCCTGCAACATATGTAGCAGTATGTTCAGCTACATACTACAAAACTACCTTACCTCACAACCCCCTAGAATAATTTATTCACACTACACCCATACATGAAGGGGTGGGGGGCAGAGGTTACGTGACAGGGACATGGGTCACAGTCTGCCCCTACAAACATACACAATTGATAGACCAGCATCTACTGCAGCAGCATGCATATTCTGATGTATATGATGTATGACACTCACATCTGTTTTCCCCCTTACTGACCTAAACCTACATTGTTTAAGACTGAACTGCCATGTAATCAGAAAGTCATTTGAAAATGCCCAAACTTAACATGCAAAGCTGTGGACATACCACATAAATGCCAACATTGGACAGTATTTGTACCTACCCTCTGTGATGCTGTAGTCTCATCACCTCAGTAATGTCCTTCTCAATGCCTAGGAATGGGGCCAAGGCCTACATGAAGGCCTTAAATATTGCACTGTTGTGCTATGTCATTGGCTAATGAAATTGCAACCCAGCTGTTCTGGATGCAATTTACAAGTCTGAGCCACTGATTGGCGCACAAAAAATCACTTGTTATTATGATTACTTACAAAAGGCAACCAGCTACCTATGGTAAACAGGTCTGTACCTTGCTTTACCAAGCCAGACTGCATTTTCAGAATCAGTTTTCTTCAGGATTTCTGCACAAAAAGATTACAGCACTCTACCAGGTATGTAATACAAGTCCCCATCTAATGGGACACAGATGGGAGGATGCAGTTATGGGGAATAGGGATTACAACAGTAGGCCTGTAGTATATTTCTGGGAATAACATGCTGCCAATAGCCTGCTGCTGAAAAGCTACATCCATGCCTATCAACTCTGCCTGCTGTTTTTTAGATCACAGCTGGAGCCCTCTCACTCCCTCCTACAATGGTTGGGTCCTATACGAATGCCACTGGATTCTGTGTTAGACATACTGACAGTGAGTAATGCTAAACACAGATGGCATATCACATGATGCACTGTCATTCTGCTCCTCTCAGTCTGAGAATATCACACATGAATAGCTCAGACATTGTACTTGTGTCCCTGACTGTCCCTGATGTACTTTGGCTGGGTCACTGTGTTGTTGACATTTGTATCTCATTGCTTGATGGCTATGGCTACCATACCTGGCAACCCAGTACAGCAGGACTGTAGGTCATAGCCATTAGTAGTGGGGGTACACAGGCCCAACCTCAGCGACAGAGTGTACATAGTGATCATACAATGTAAAGGTATGCATACAATGACAGATATTAATGTAGCAGAAATTGTTTTTTGAGGGTGCTGGCGTGTGACAGCCAGATTCTCCACAGTCTAAGAACAACCAACAATTATTGTCCAACTGTTTGCAAGACATCCACATGTTTCTGGCAAAGGGACCACATATATCAGGCACACGTACACATTCTGCATACATCTGTGTACTGAAGAAGTGGGATACCTACAGGGATGGTACCCTACAGCACATTTGCATTGCTGTCTGTCAGTGTGGCACACAGCTGTTGCTGGACTATCCCTATGTACTCATAATAACACACATGTATTTGTCAAACAGTGGGTGTCTGACACGGTACTGGGATATCGGCCATAGGGGACTCAACACAGTAGATGGCATTGATGGCAGTGTAGACATTCAGCACACTACATCAACGCAAACAGGGACATAACTGGTATTGCTACTATGTTGCTGATAACCAAACACAGACTGTGTTGATATATGGCGGGGTATGGTGTAGGAAGCAGCAGTGTATAGTGCAGGCCAATGTGGATGTGCAGGGTGGGTACCTAGAGGAGAGCAACGTATGTGGTCCTTTTACGTGTTCCCCTATTCTTGTCTTTCAGAAAGGATGTATAGACAGAGGCACCCGCTCTTTACAGCTGTGGAAAATGATATGATCCTGGATGGCCTAAGACTGCATTGTGCCATTCTGCTCTCCAGGACTTGCCACAATCGTGACCAACATTCTGCAATGTGGGCTGACCTTGTCAGATCAGTGAACTGTGTAGGGCTACAGGACAGAAGCTATGAGCAGGTCAGTCACAGGGCAATAGACATGGTAAATGCTGCATGACAAAGGGTGGCTGCTGTGGCCAGGCACTGTCCTGTCACTGGTGGGGGGCCTGCAGCAGTAGAACCACTCTCGGCCACAAAGGAATTCCTGGTAAAACTGAGATCAACCACCAGCTCCCAAACATACATCACCTCATACATCATGGAGGTGGGTGCCACAGCCTCCACAGCAGAGGAATGTCCAGGTAAGCCTCTTGTGTGCATCACTGTAATACTGTATAAGTCATTGTTGCAGCTTCTGCATACCAGTACACGGATGTCAGTTTAATCTGCATTGGAGGAGTTGTTTGTAATGTACCCTTGTGCACACATACTCAAAATGTCAGCAATGTAGGCAGTATCACTGTACCTACTGTACATGTAGCTATATGCGCATATTATCCTGTAACAATGCCACATTTGTTATTGCTGACAATGCCTCTCCCTCACCTTTCCATAGGTTCATCAAGTATGGCCAGAGTCCAATGTCCTGTACCCAGTTAGTACCAAAACAATGTTAAGGGTTGCCACTTTGCTATATACACAACTGATATGCTTAGCCACAGTACAATAGTTTTATGTTCAGTCACGGAGGGGTTAACTGCCGTGCATTCTATTGGTAATTACATTAGTGTATGTGTAGGATATGTAACATATTTGTACTTAATTTTGTGAAGGTCCATGCAGTCTGCTATGCAGGGGGGCAATCGTATGCTGAAGACAGGTGTGGTGTGTTTTAGGTGTAGGTCTGTCACATACACTGACATATCGCTAATCTCACAGGTGTATAGTAGTGGCAACATTAACTGGATGTAGCTGTAGTGCATGCGGTTTACTTGGCCTGTCTTGTGTGTATATGTTGTAGTCTGCATGGGTGTTGTGCATGGGATCAGAAATAAGATGTGGTATGTGTACTGCAGTTATAGCACCTCGTGTGTGTGTGTGTGTGTGTGTGTGTGTGTGTGTGTGTGTGTGTGTGTGTGTGTGTGTGTGTGTGTGTGTGTGTGTGTGTGGATCGCCATGCATTATAGTACAGTTAGTAATGTACTTATTTTGACTTCCACATCACAGGTGACTGTAAGGGTTAGAGTCTGTTTCCCTCACAACCTGATGTCAGTGTCTCATGAGACTCTGATGATGATGGTGGTCATAGTGAGGCACAGGTGGTGTTGTTGGGGGCTGAATCTGTCCCAATGGTTGACATCCCACTTCCTCCCCTTTTGTCCCTGCACACAGTCAGTATGCCCACACATATCCAGTTCCCTGTGGCCAAAGATATTGGACATAGCGTGGTGGCATCGTACAGGGGAGTGTGGTGACAATGGCATCAGTGAGTGCAGACATTGGCCATAGCCGGAGATCTGGCAAAGACCACACAGGCAGATTGATAGGGGTGCTCGAAGGAGGACTGCTGCCCATCCACCACCTGTCACAGGTGTCACATCACGAGTCACCTGATGCATGTTTTGGTCTGTCATGGAGGCACAGACATGTTCGAAATGCAACACCAGATGGATGCTCAAGATCATGGATGCATCACTGTCTGACATCCGTGACTCCCTCCACAACATTGGTGATGCCATGCTTCATTTCACTGAAGTACTGGACAGATGGTGGGGTGAGACATTGTCAGTCCTTGACCGCACATTCTCTGTGCTGGAACATGTGGTGGGAGTAGGGCATCAGACACGTGGCTTTAGGACAGCAATAACATCTTCTGATAGTCCACGTGGCTGTTCACACTCACACTCCTGTAGTGGCAGTACCTCCAGCACTACAGAAGGGAGGATGCTGTCCACACCATGATGTGGCAGGGCATGGGCACATGGTCCTGGGTGGTTCTGTGGGAGACACATGGCCAGCAGACACCAGTCACCATCAGAAACTAGTACTGTATCTGACCCAGGGCATGGTGGTGCCAGTGCCACTCCTGGCATAGCCAGTTCTCGTGTTCATGGCCAGAGACAGTAAATTGTCCATTCTGCCATGTACGGTCCACAACTGATGCAACATATTCACATGTAGGACTAGCATATGGCTTGACTGTCTTCACGCACACACTCATACATCACTGTCACATGCAGGTCACCAACAGACACACATGGCATCTCTCCATGGCCCAGCTGACCAGCAACCCTTCATGACACACACAATGTCAGCTGTTTGACGCAGCCTAGGACTCTGTCACCCCCACACCATACACTGTACATGTGATGATACCTGTGCCACTGCCATCTATACCATCAATGCAGGGACATGCAAATATGTGTCAGATGCACAGGGTGTCTATAGTACAGTACATGACATGTTGTAGTGTGGTTTTGTTATTCCAAGACAGGTGCTGTATGTTGAGGTGCATCATGAGTACACATCAAAGTGTTTGTACCATTGTTGCATGATGTTAGATTGATGGTGTTGTTGCAGACTGACAGGTGTCTCTCAGAACTTTGTATGTTTCTGTCACTGAGGTCTGAGTGGCTACACTGTGGAGACTTGCTGGCAGTACAGCAGCTCAGGAAGGCATGGTTACAAAGCAGAAATATGACATCAGCAAGGAACGGCTGTATATGTGCATGTTTACATAAGTGTGTATGTGTAGAAAGTGTAGAACAGTGTGTCATGGGCAATGGGGGCAGACAGCATACTCCTGCATGCATACCCTGTGACAATGCATCTTGCTTTTGTTACATGTCACCTGGGTGTTCCATACCTACAAATGTAGGTGGTGGCAGGTAGCATAGATGCATACTTAGATGTGGGCTATTTAGGACCAGCAGCTACTTACAGGGCCTTAAAATGTAGAACCAATACACACACATAGGCGAGACAGACACACTGCTGCATTGCAGTGCATTTACACACACACACACACACACACACACACACACACACACACACACACACACACACACACACACACACACACACACACACAAACAGTTGCCTGTTTTGAGAATAGGACTCGTACCTATCTAGTAGTATATACTATAGTACCCCATTCTTATCACATGCGCCACAAAGCTTATGTGTTCTGAGAGTGTCTGCCATTTGATGTATAAGTGGCTGCAGCACTACATCACTCTATATCTTTATGTGTTTTTTATATATATATATATATATATATATATATATATATATATATATATATATATATATATATATATATATACATGTATATATATATATATATATATATATATATATATATATATATATATATATATATATATATATGTGCCACATACTGATAGATAAGGGTAATCATGTCTGAGGGGGATAGGGAGAGACAGTTACATATCCATACCTAAAAAACAAAATGCCCAGAACCACCATGCTAGCTGAAGGAAAAAACAGCTCCAAGTCAGTTTAGTGCTTTCCTTCCTTTACTTCTAGAACTTCATCAGAATGATGAAAGATGAAGTTCTTGAAGTAAAGGAACAGAAGGGCTAAAGTGGTCGTTGTTGTTGTTTTTTCCTTCACCTGGCATGTTTTTTTTTTTTTTTTTTTTTGTGTTGTTAACCTGTTTCTCATTTTGTTTGTGAAGTTCGTTGACATATTTATACCTGTCTGCATGCACAATGATATAGTCACATCTCAGTTCTTTAGGCATATGAGCCATCAGACATGGGCTGAAATTAGCTAAGTGTAGGAGCATGTCCAGCGTGACCATCAGTAGTTACAAGGTGACTCCATGCCAGACCTACCTGTACTTCAATCCAGAATTTTGTGTGCTACAGCCAGTTGGCTGCTATGCCAGATTCAACAGTCCAGCTCCTCCCTGACATTATGTCCAAGGGATTCCCCGGCTGTGTGCTGCACATAATATCTGAGTCATACCTAGGGTGTGTACAGATTGTAATCAACTGTACAGGGTTTTGCATCATATGTCTGGTACATTTTACACAGCATTGTGATTTGCTGTATCATCAGTGGCAAATCAATATAGATTGATGTTAGGAACTGATGACAGACAGTTGATTTATTGACTCTATCCACAGTAGGGAACCCATGCTACTGGACAACCTGTTATTCTCTTCACAGTCTGCATTTGTGTGGCCACTAGTTGATCCTTCTCCTTATATGTGGGCCTCTTCTGTTCATGGCTTTGTCCATATTTCCTGCTCTAGGTAGTTGTAGGTATGCTGTGACTGGGATACATGCTGTAACACCTCACACAGGGTTACAGACTTCTCACCTCTGACTGTACATGTTTTGCAGGATGTCCAGCATTCCACCTTGTATGTCTGCTCTTCTCCTCATACAGTTGTGTTGTTTTGTTTATTTTTATTTATTTTTTTATTTTACATTTGCTGACCAGGATAGTCCGACTGGATACATGTCCATTTTCAGCGGAGGCCCGGGGAGAAAAGCTCCAAGGGTAAGCAGATACAGCATTACATAATACGAGCATTACATATTACAAACAGGCTATTTACAGAGATTACATAAGTAAGCAAGTTAAATAAGTTCCACAGGTTAGAGTTAATCCTGAACATAAGTCAGGATTAAATTAAATTACACAGTAAGCTGGTTAACAGATCTTTAAACATTCTAGAGAGAGATAGCCAGGCTTGATACATTGACATAGCCAGTTAAGTGACAAATGTTGTTTGAGTCTAGTTTTAAATTGACCTAAGGTGGAAAGTAAGGTAATATCAGCTGGAAGAGAGTTCTAGGATCTACTTACAGAGTTTGCAAAGAGAGAGTCACCGGCTGTGTTATTAATTTTGCTAGTCTGAAATAGTAGTTTGTTAGAGTATCGAAGCAGTCTAGGATTGTTATAGGGGGTGATAATATTTTTAAGTGCAGGAGTATTGTCCAGATTACAGAGGATTTTATAGGCCATAATCAGTTGATTATACTGGATTAGGCTGGGTAGTTCAAGCCACCCACACTGATTTAGATAGATGCAATGATGTGTCCTAAAAGGCAGCCCAGTGGCAAACCTGGCAATGTGGTTGTAGCAAATTGAGAGTTTGTTAAGGACAGTCTTGTTTAAATTTGAGAGTAGAGGGGATGCATACAGAATAGTTGAAAGAAGGTGAGAGCGAGCTATGGCAATTTTAGCTGGAGGGGTTAGGAAGGCTTTTATTCTGTAAAGTGACTCTAGTTTTTTATTGATGGTTTTGTTAATTTGGTTACCATGTAGGTCAAATTTTAGATTATTATCTGTGATGACACCTAATAGTTTTGTAGAGGGGTCAGGGGAGATTTTTGTGCCATCATTTGAATTTATGGTAAAAGTGAAAGTGGTAGACCTACGTGTTGGTGAAAATAACAGCATTTTAGTTTTTTTGTGATTTAGGATCAGACAACATTCAGAAAGCCAGTTTTCTATTGTATTAAAGGTGGTCTGGGTAGCTGACCATAACTCTATTGGAGATGTGGCCGAGCAAATCAGAGTAGAGTCATCAGCATATTGGATACAGCTGACTTTTGGGATGACAGTATAAAGATCGAGAACAGCAAGGGCCCTAGTTTAGAGCCTTGTGGTACTCCAAGGGTGTTAGGTAGAAGGTTAGAGAGTTTGTTCTGCCAGAGGACAGCCTGCTGTCGAACATTCAGGTAGGATTGAAACCATTGACTAGACAGAATGTTTGCAGGGTGTGGATTAAAAGTTGGTGATCAACCATATTGAATGCCTTGGAAAGATCCAAGAAGATGGCTGAGGATATATAATTATTGTTGTGATTATGGTTTATGGTGTTGATAAAGGCTAGGAGGGCTGAAGTAGTGCTGTGATGCCATGAGGTGATTCTGGATTAGGTGGTGCATGAGTTGTCTATGAATACACTTTTCCATTATCTTTGCAAGGGAGAGAGTATAGCTATTGGCCTATAATTGGAGAATTCAGCAGAGTTGCCTCCTTTGTGAAGTGGGATTACATAGGATATTTTCCAGATGGTGGGAATTTTAGCTTCTACTATGGTTCGATTGATTAGTATTGAGACAGGGTAAGCAATAGCATCAGCTGATTTTTGTAGGTACTCGGCAGGGAGTTGATCAGCAGAAAGTGTGGTGGGTTTTAATTTTTTGATCAAGGTACAGATAAGTGAAGTGGCGACTGGTTGGAAGCTGAATGCGAGTAGGTTTCTAGGGGTGCTACTTTCAGGACCAGGGGAGCTAGGAGGTAGTTGGCTAGCTAGGGCTTGAATTGTCTCAGTAAAGAATCGGTCAAAAGTGTCAGAAAAATCTTCAGGGGTTGTATCAATAGTAGCAGCAGGGATTGGGGTTGAAGTTTGTCCAGGATGTAGTAGATTATTTAAACCTGCCCAAAACTTCTGAGGGTTATTTTGATTTACTGTCTGTAAATTACAGTAGTATTTTTTTTTGTATTGTAAAATGAATTTTTAGTTTCGTTCCTGGATTGCCTGTATTTAGTGTGATCTTGGGGGTCTTTAGAAGAACGACATAAAGCCCATGCTTTGTTTCTAAGGGTAATTTTGAGTTTACACTCTTTAGAAAGTCATGGCACAGTTTTTGCCTTTGTTCTCTTTGAACGGACATGTGCATGCAAATCAAGGATCTCAAGGAATTTGTTGTTAAAGTATACTACTGCTTCCTCTAAGGGGAGGTGTTTTAGAATAGACCAATTATATGAGTTTAGTTCTTGTTGGAATTTGGCAGGGTCAAAGTTTATATGGTTTCTAACCTTTCTGAGTAAGGGTCATTGGGAATTAATGGCTTTGTGCTTAATTACATATGTGAGAAGGTGATTGCTTAGGCCATCAGGGAGGGTATGTGAGGTGTACAGTTGGGGGTGACTATTTATGAGTACCCAGTCAAGTATGCTTTCTTTTTGGTTGGGTTTACCTATCCTGGTAGCGGTGGATATGATTTGTGTAAATGCATGCAGGTTAATATGGGTGGTTGGGGATTCTGAGGAACAGGTGACCCAGTCTATGTTAAAGTCTCTATCTCTAAGTAGTAGGGTTTCTTGGGGGTAGTGACATAATAGCCAGTGCAGGATATCTTCAAGTGTAGATATATTGATACCTGGGGGAATGTACATACAGATGATATTAATGCATTAATGTTTATTAAGTTGCAATTTGGTGACAAAAATCTCTGAGTTATTAATCTGAGGTGGTTGTATTACATGTATGGTGACATTCAACTCAGATTTATAGAGTACAGCTACCCCACCCCCCTTCCTCGAAGCATGATCCAGCCTGTGTATGCTGTACCCAGGTGGTAACACTTCATTGTCTGTAGTGTTAGGTTTTAACCAGGTTTCAGATAAACAGAAAATCTCAGGGGAGTGGACATTCAGAACTGCATGCAATTCATGTACCTTGTTATTAATGCTTCTAATATTGAGATAGGCTAGGAGAGAGTTAGTTGGCCTATTAATTGTAGGTTTGTAGCTTAGATTGCAAGTAGAGGGGGTATGTGTATCTGAAGTGGGTGGCCCAGGGATGGGGTGAATATCACCACCAAGTATTAGGTTAAGTCTATACTTTGTGATGAACTTCAGGAATTTGTTTATTAGTTTCTGTTAGTGTTTGGATCTAGATCTAATGTGCCTGGGGTTGAAATGTTGATAGACTGAACAAGATATTGGATAGGACCTGGTACTGTTAAGTATGGTTGAAGGTGGGAGGATTTACAGCTGGGGTGATAGTATGGCCTTTCAGGACCAGAAATCCCGTGAAAAAATTGGTTTTCATACAAGGTAAGGAGGTATGGTGCGAACAAGAGGGGTAGTAAAGAGGAGTATATCATTATCTGTGATTCAGCTAGTGAGTTAAGGAACTGTTTTACCTGGTAATGCAACACCAGAAGATAATGTGGTGAGGTAAAGGTACTGGAAGGGGGATGGGAGAATCCCAGATGAAAGCTAATAGGTGCTATTAAAATGTAGGTAGAAGAATGGGGGTGGGAGAAATTATCCCAGATGAAAGCAGATAGGATCTAGAAAGAGGGGGAGTGGCTATAGTACTATAAATTTAGAGGTACTGGGGTGGGAGGGAATTGGGGGCAGGGAGGGGAGTGAAGAGAGCCCGAGTATAGCGAGGGCGAACATAGCAGCGCTATTGCAGTTTACAAGGTTTCCTAAGGTGTCCTAAAGCTATAAGGTAAGTATTATAGTTCTTAATGTAAGAGTCAGTTTACTTAAGTTACAGTGGAAGGAGGCAAACACTCAAGTAGAAAAAAGAGCCCTATGGCTGACCAAAATGGTGACCTGCTTAATTACACAGCACTGAAAGTGAAAGCTTAACAAATTATTTTTGTGTGCAACCTACTCTGCTTAAATGCTGAGAGAAAATGATGTTGTTATGGTGACCAATTGCAGTCCTGTAGACTCCATTTTGTAGGGAACTGTAGAGTCCAACTAGGAAAAGAGAAAAGCAGAAATTCTATGGTAAGCATGAAGGCAACAACAGGCAGTTATTTTATAATACATTCAGAAAGGTTTGATGGTGGGGGGGGGGGTAAAGTAGCACACTTCAGAATGAACTAAGATTTATAGCTAGGAAACCTAAGCAAGAGAGCAATGTAGTAAATAAACACTTGCCAGATTTTAAAGATATACCAGAAAAAACTAAATCAATTGTTCACAATTGTGCAACTGGAAAATTGCCAGTAAAAGCACTTCAGGTATAGTTAGCCCAAGTTATTCAAGTCATAAAAGCACTTCTTCAATGTGTGTGTGCAATTTAAACATTAAAATCATAGGTACAGTTTCAGTTTAAACACAAATATTACCACAGAAATTCAGTAAAGTCACTAGCTACTTATAGAACCTATGCAAAAAGATAGAGCAGTCTGTGTAGAATCAGAATTTAGCAGCAGGCCATTCAGTTACACAAAAAACAGTAAAAGATCCATACAGTGAAGAAACTTACACTGAGTCACATCAGGTCAGCCAAGGGGAGAAGAAAGAGGGAAATCCTAAGCACCTAGATTTGAAAATGATGCCTGTGCTGAATAGTAGCAGTTTAACCTGTTTGAGGAAAGAGGGGGTGGGGGAAAAGAGAAGGCAGTAGGAGTGGTTGCAGGAAATACCCTGATTGACTCAAGACACCACACCAGAGGTAAGTTGAATGTAAGGGCCTAAAATCTGCACTCAGCACTATAATGATATTTGCACTCAGTACTTTAATTTTAATGTTACTTGCACTCAGCACTGTAATTTCACTTATGTTTAGCAGGAAAGACAGACCAACAGTATACAGTTTTGTGAATTTTTACAAGGGTTACTTGTTCAAATGACAGGCTATTGCAGTTTACAAGGTTTCCTAAGGTGTCCTAAAGCTATAAGGTAAGTATTATAGTTCTTAATGTAAGTGTCAGTTTACTTAAGTTACAGGGGAAGGAGGGAAACACTCAAGTAGCAAAAAGAGCCCTATGGCTGACCAAAATGGTGATCTGCTTAATTACACAGCATTGTAAGTGAAAGCTTAACAAATGCTTTTTGTGTGCAACCTACCCTGCTTAAATGCTGAGAAAAAAATATTTTGTTATGGTGACCAATTGCAGTCCTGTAGACTCCGTTTTGTAGGGAACTGTAGAGTTCAATCTGCTTAAATGCTGAAAGAAACTGATTTTGTTATGGTGACCAATTGCAGTCCTGTAGACTCCATTTTGTAGGGAACTGTAGAGTTCAAACTGAGTCACATTAGGTCAGCCAAGGGGAGAAGAGAGAGGGAAATCCTAAGCACCTAGATTTGAATATATATATATATATATATATATATATATATATATATATATATATATATATATATATATATATATTTATATACAACTACTTGGTGCCCACTGACTTGTTGTAGGTACTGACATAGTTACATGCTGGCCTGTACATCCTGCTGCTACTCAGACTTGCTACAACTTGCTGCTATACAAGCCACCTTCTAGGTTACTCAGTCCATGTGTAATGTCCATAGCTGTGGTCCGCTGTCCCTACATTCTCTCTGGTGTTTTTCAGCTTTCTTGCAGTAACAAATAGTGGCATATTTTTTCAGTCTGTGGGACTCCTAGCATAGGAGTACCTTACATGCAAAATTGTAGGTGCTGCCAGCTTTGAACCATGAACACCATTAACCCTGCTAATATACTTAGCCCACTAAGTCACACCATTCACCAGAAAGTGAAATTTAATTCCTGACACTATCAACAGCAGACAAATATAACTTTGACCCCCGCACATTGTGGAAATAGGACATGTCACCAAGTTGTTTAGGACAGCCCTGGGACTGTGTGGTCTGCTGCTATGACCTTGTTAACATACTGTTACTGCAGTTGTATGGGAACACTGCTGTACTGGGGGTAGGGGACTCTAGCATTGACAGTCATGCATCTGTACTATGGCCCCACTGTTTGGCATTTCACTCACATAGTGCAATAGGTTTTGCTGCCTTGTGGCCTACTGCATATTATGGGGCACATAGTATTGGACAGAGAGTACCTGTTGTCCCACATAGCTGTTAGTTCTCTGCAGGTAGACCAGTAGCCCACTCTATTACCTTGCATACATGCAGCAGGTCCATACATATGCTACCATAGTCTAGTACTCCATATATTTGTTGTAAAGAAGAGTGACTTACCTTGTGACTGCAGCAGTTGAGATAATAGTGCTTCAGGGCTGACTCTGTCTGATGCACACAGTACACAGCCAATACATGGTAAGGTACAGGTTGTGTGGTGTGGCTGGCATCCTTTTTACTATGTATGTAGGAGTGAGGTGTCAGTCCCTAGGTTGCTTGGTTGTCAATGCATATTTTATGTGTTGCCTCTTTATCAAGACCAGGGCATACTGGGCACACCTATGTCTGCCTACAGAGACAGATTCAGGGGTTCCTCTTGCAAGTCCCCCAGTGGCTGTGGGGACCTTGGCACTGGTGGGGGCCTGCATGTCCCTTCCCTGTGATGATCCTGCCACAGCTGTTTCCACAGAATCATATTGTGTAGCATTGCACATTATGTGAACATCTGTGCACATTTGGCTGGACAGTACTGCAGGACACCACCAGGCATATAGAGTCAGTGGAACTGTGGCTTGAGCAGCCCAAACACATGCTCTATGATGTCCCTAGTTTGTGTGTGTGCATCATTATGGCATTCTTTGGTAGGTGTGTGTGCATTTCTGATGGGTGTCATCATCTATGGTTCCAGTGTGCACCCAGCATCCCCCACTAGATGGCCATATGGGATGGTGTCCCTGGCAAACATCTGGTACAGCTGTGATGGGTGCCAGATATGGGAGTCATGATAACTGCCAGGGCTGCAGCACACACAATCATGATAATGGCCTGGGTATTGCATATGACCTTGCAGTTGATGGAGTGATACCCCTTGCAGTTGACGTAGACTCTACCCTCCTCACCATGCAGTGCTTTGGTGTGAACATGAGTGCAGTCTATGGCACCCAGTACCTCAGGGTAATGTGCTACATGGTGGAAGAGATGCATACTGCTGGCCCTCTGCTCAGGGGTGTTGGGTGAAATAAATGTGCTCACTGGCCTTTGTTTCTACTGGGATGGGTTCCCCTCTGTCGATTCTGGGTCTGAGTTGAGAGTTGCAAAGCTCGGTGAGTTCTTGCAGTACGTCCCTGTCCACCCTGTAGTGCTCTACAATCTCCAGCTCATGTTACAATGGGCCTGAACACTCTTCTCCTTCTCAGTCTGTTGTCAGCACCAGCATCAGCACTGACCTCAGCCTCTAGCACATACAGATGTAGCAGAGCAGCAGCAGCCCCTAGCATTTTGTCAGGTAAAATTTCCAAGTCTCCAATTGTGCAAAGTATGGGTGTGAAATCAGAGTGTAGGGTGTATGCATACTTTATAGTGGTGTGCTGCAGATGCAGCATATGAGACTGGCTGACTATGATGCATTCCACCTGCCAGGTATATCATTGAGGGGTTTGAATGGCCCAGTGTTAGTGGAACAGGGCTTATCAGTCATTTAGACATGATTGGCTTTATCAGGTTTTTTTAATGCCTTCTCTGCTAAGCACTGTGGTGTGGCGAGCAAACCTGTGCCTCAAATACAAACACTGGACACACTCCCATGCACGGGCATGCTCAGCATAGCTTAAACCAGCTAAGACTCACACCCCGCAGCTAAACAAAGTTTAGCAGCACTAGACACCCCCCCCACTTAGCTGAGATGAGAAGCATGCAAGCAGGAGCCGCTGAGCTCCATTTCACTTACACTTATAGTGGCACACCCCCTTTTTATGTCAGCTACCTGTTGTACTGCCACAAACACAATTCTGAAGCTACACGGGTTTTATCTGCAGACACAGTGGCCCATTTTTACTTTTCAGTAACTGCAGCTCATTTGCATACAGATCCTTGCACATAACTTGGATACTTCTCTACTCCAGGGCCTGCCTGCTTGCAACCACTGACATTTTATTTTATTTATTTATTTTTTATTTTACATTTGTTAACCGGGCTAGTCTGGCTGGATACATGTCCATTTTCAGCAGAGGCCCGAGGAGAAAAGCTCCACTATCAGACTAAGACAATACATGAGGAATACTTTACTAAATATATCAATTTTTAAAAACAAAAACAAAATGTACAGAGACAAAATACAGTTTGCCTGGACTAATTTAAGTAGGCAACAAATAGAGTTCACATTATGTGGCTGAGGAGTTAAGCTCAGGCACAAAAATATAAAGTTGAGTTAAGGATATCTGTAGTCAAGCTAAGTAATTTAATCATCAGTCAGTAGGCTAGAAGACAGATTAGGTAGTTAGCAGAGGGAAAGAAACTGATGGTAACAAGTATTAAAAAAGCAAGTTAGAAGGTAAACAGGTATATAGGTAGTAAAGCTATGGGAAAAAGGGTAGAAAAGATAGATAGAAATTGTGGATAGAATATGGTTACGTAGGGTAAAAGTATTTTAACATAGATAAATGTTATGAAAGTCAAGTTGAAAAGGAGAGTGAGGAAGCAGGATAGAGATGACATGCTATGGTAGTAGGATAAAGATGGTCTAGGTATGGCTGGAAAGAAAATAGAGAGAGGATGGCTATACGGTGAAGTAGGCAATAAGATAGGAGAAAAGAGTGAAGGTCAAAAAGTGCAAGGCACTGGAATGCATTATGCTCACATATGTCTTATTTTTAGCGTTTAAACATTATATATATATATATATATATATATATATATATATATATATATATATATATATATATATATATATATATATATATGTATATATATGTGTGTGTGTGTGTGTGTGTGTTATTTTATTATTTTTGCATAATGGCATGTTTGCATGTTTGTGCATTGCTGCTCACTATGCAAACATAATATGGGTATTAAAAATATATATTTTAGATTTTTTTGCATTAGTTCTTGGACTCACATGGCATAGTTTTGCACATATTTGTGCCTACCATGACATTTCTGACCTTCTAATTGGACCTTTACAACCCCTGTTCAATTTTTGCATTTCTGTACATGGTTATTTTCTGTGTACACTTCTGACACCAACATCACTTCTGTACAGATACCTAGCTGCTTCCTGGATTGCAAAACACCCTCATTTCCATGGATTTCACCTGCTTATGAGGTGATTTGCATGCCACAGACACTTCATTGTCTGCATGCTTGTGCACACCCCTCTGCTCTGTTTACTGGATCACATGTCTGATGGTTTCCATGTTAGATCCATGCCACTATGCCTATGTGGAAAATCCATCTGTGTAGGCTTTATTGAATTCCCCCCAAGAAAGAAAAATAGCAATGATGTTAAAGTGATACATAAATAATGAAAAGTGGAAAGTTATACATATGGGACAACAATATTTGACTTACATAATACGAGAAATTAAAATTGAAATTTACTATTTCTTAGTATCAGAAAGTTTAAAAATATTACAAAAATGGATCAAAAAGACAGATTTTTCACATTTTATAGCTATAGGGATAAAGGTATATGAGAAAGAAGGATACATAAAAATAGTCAAATGTGTTAAAAGACTTAATGAAGAAGAATTAAATAAAGAAGATAGAAAAGAAATTAAAAAAAAATGGAACAATCTACAGGTATGAGTACATTTTATAAAAAATGGACAAGTTGGTGGATAGGTTTTAAGGAAAAATACAAAAAATGCTTTTTGGAATGCCAAAATGAAAACAAAAGAATGGAGAAATTAAGATATAAACAATTGAGTCAAGAAGTGTTCAAGGAAATAATAAAAGATAAAAGAATCCTTTCAGAGAAAGAAAAAGAAATATATGATATAAACTAAGAAAACGTTAAAAGATTGTTGTATAAACAAAGATACTGCTTACAAAGAAGAAAAGAAGAAGTAGTACCCTTTGTGAATAAATTAGTAAACGGGAACACGAGAATAATAAGAGAATTAAAGAGCAATGAAGGAGGAAAAAAACACAAGATGGAATATGCAAGGTGATTAAAAAGCATATAGAACAAAGTAAAACAGAAATGGGTGGTTAAAAAACTAAGTGAAGAAGATGAGAATCTTGAAAAAATAGTGCAAAACAACTAAATGAAACGTTAAAAAATATTAATAAGGATACAGCCACAGTACTGGATGGTACTGAATATCATATTTACAATGATATGGAAAATTGACAAAAAATCCTTTTTGTGGAGGTACTAAATGAATGGTTAAAGAAAGGTATAGTAGATAAACAGATATGTATGGAAATTGTGAAATTTATATGGAAAAAAGAAGACAAAGATAATTTAAAAAAACTGGAGACCAGTAGTATTGAATAATACATATTATAAGATATTTATGAGAATAATAACTAAAAGATTAACAAATAAAAACATTTCACCCTGTATAGAAATCTTACAACCCTATGCTCAGCAAATAAACTACTGGTATCCATACAAAATCCTAACAATAAAGCAGGGGATTCACTTTTCTCTAATACTGTGGGAAAAACCTGGAACCTATTTCCCTGCGAACTCACATCTCTTTCTTCAACTCCAATATTCAAAAAGAAACTCAAATTATACCTTACCACTCACTGGCATTGCCCATATACTAACCCAGACTAAGAATCCCCTTCCTGCTATGTTATGCTATGTTATGTGCACTAGATACTAATTTCTCTACTGCTACATTAAGTCCTCCTCCTTCTTATACCTCTGTGAATCTGATCAGTTAAGCTAATTTAAGACTGTATAAATTCCATCCTTCTTACAAACTATTATAAAACACGTTGATGTTTACCCAGCTTGGACTTTATGAATGTGTCACTGTCTTCTAAATAATTTTTTCTTCTTTTATTGTTTTGTCTTTTTTTAAAATTTGCTATCTCTCATGATTACTAAGTTGCTATGTAAACAATTGTATTAGTCTAAATAGTGTACTGTATCTGATGTTGCAACTATCTGTTTTTGTGGAGCTTTTCTCCTTGGGCCTCTACTGAAAATGGACATATATCCAGTTAGACTAGCCCAGTCAACAAATGTATAATAAAATAAATAAAATACATTTATTGAACAAACAATCTTTGGTAGAAAAGGGAAAGGAAGTCAAGAATTATTATAGTTAGTAAAAGAAGTAACAGACGATATTTTAAATAAAACTACTTAATCAAAAAAATCCCAAGTACTAAAGGTGCATCAAACAAGAACAAAAAATGAGAAGAGAATTTATGCACCACCAAGCTGAAATGCTGTATAGTAATAATCTCCACAAATAACAGCGTGTTAGGCATATGTACGTATTTCTTGAACAAGTTATAAATTCCAAGATCTTTCAGAAATATAGTGAAACAGCAAGTCTATTTAGCAATTAAGACAGCACTTACTTCACAGAGTTCTCATCAGCTGTGCTAACTTACTGTCACTCTTAAGTTGTAGTCTTGGTTAGTAGTTCCCTTAAAAACTTCAGGATTGATGCCAAGTTAGCAAATGCTTTCAAACTGTAAACTGAAGCCATTTTTCATTAGTCCAAGTCTCATTAAAACCACAAAAAAATTTATTTCACAGTTTAAAACAACGCTTACTTCTACAGGGCTCTCATCAGCTATGCTGACGCGCTCTAGTTCACAATAATAAGTTCTGAATAATAGTTTTATTTGCTTAGCTGCAGTTAGCAATCCCGACAAGGAAGAGCATAAGAAGGAATGTTTATGCAAATTACACCAAATAGTAATAGCATAATGGTAGAGCATTCGCACAAAAAGGAGGCATTCACAGTTCGAGTCCCACCACTCCCCTTTCTATTTATGTTCTAAATTAGTATATGAAATAATTCCTGACATATATGTTTAAAATTTTAATAAAAAGCATTGAAATGGCCTATGTATCAGTGAACAAAATATATATTTATAAAGGATCCTGACATATAATTGCCCACAGGTAAGCAGTGCTTTACGCAGTGCAATAAAGTTGCCCGCAGTTAAGCGGCACTGTACCCAGTGCAATATAGTTGCCCGTAGTTAAGCAGCGCTTTACCCAGTGCAATATAGTTGCCCTTAGCTAAGTAGCGCTTTACCCAGTGCAATCGGTTTGCACGGAGGTGCGCGCCGCACCAACCAGCGCACCATAGGCCAACGTGGAGCAATGTAGAGCAAAGTTGCTTAAACACAGCCACACCCTCTAGCCTGTCTGGACAGTAGTAAAATAAAATTGTAATGACAAGGTTCGAACCCAGGAATCTGTGCACCATAATCAAAGTACTGAACCAGTAAGCCATGACAGCTTAGGATAAGCAGCCACTGTTAAAATACATATACTTATAAATGGTAGATTAACCATTACTAAGCAGGTCTGCATTCAGCCGAGAATTTTCAAAAATGGCCAATCACAAAAAAAGTGCGGGAAATGCGGCATATTTAAGCCCCATAGGCAGGAATACTCACCATAACTGATTGTATCTCCCATCTGCAGTTAGAATGGCTGGTGCTGGAGAGGGTACATGCTTCCGAGCGCAACGGTGGGGCATCGAGGAGTCGAAATACATGGTTTGGCTCCTTGTCCACCATCATGAGTCAAGACCCCTGCAGGGCCAGTTCCAAGGGACAGAGTACAAGGCAGAGGCTTGGAACCGGTTAGCTCATGACCTCACCAGTGTCACAGGCATTCCTTGGACTGGTGAGCAGGTCCGTCACCACCATACAGACCTGAAGAGATGGAAGCAGGACCTACTGAACCAATGGATATAGGAGGCCAGTGGGATGAAGATGCCCCACAACTGAGTAGGTAGTCATGGAATGCAGTATGTAAGAAATGATAATTGATTCTGTATAATGGATAGGTATGTCTCAATATCCCTTCATTTACTTCACAGCTGCAGGTGTCCGTGCTGCAAATCAGCAAGCCTATGCAGATAGGCAGCTAAGGCTGCGCCACCAGGCAGGTTAGTGATTATTCTGCATGTATTGTTATATAAAATAGGTGAGAGAGCCTTAAAGAAAGTGTTGTAACCCAATAATACAGCCGTAAAATGCCCTGAATAAGTCCTCTGCATGTACTGTTTTATAAAGTAAGTCAGAGAGCCAGAAAAAGAGTGTAGTAACCCATTAAGAAAGGTAAAATATGTCCAGAATAATATCTCTGCAGGTACTGTCATATAAAATAAGTGATTGAGCCTGAAAAAGAGTGTTCTAACCTATTAATAAAGGTATAATATGTCTTGAATATGTCTTCCATATGCACTGTAATTTCAAATATAGGAGAGATCCTGTGGAAAAGTGTGTAATGTAATTAATAAAGGTATAAAACCTGGAGTGTGTCTGTGTCACTTACATTGAAATGTTGTTGTACCCTTGCATTATACAAATAGTACTGTTTCAATAAGTGCTGGCAACCCACAGTTGGGCAGTCCCATCTAAAGTGGTTGATGGAAGTGCTAGTAGCTGTGAAGCATATATACAGTCCTCAACAGTCAGTTACTGGCTGGCATGCACAAGTAAATCTGGCACACAAGTAGCTCGTTAATTTGTTCCCCAGAAATGTGAGTGTGCTACATGAAATGAAGGGTTCTGTCAAATTGAACTGAAAATGTCATGTGAACACCTCCAGATATGTAGATAAAGAAATATAAATAAAATCAATAAATATGTAGCAGTAACATCTGCATCTTGGACAGTTAGTATGTTAGATATAGGTTAGGTATATAATGAACTAGCCAAACCCATTACACAACCTAATGCATGTTGGCAAGTGTAATAATACATGTAGGGGATATACACCTGCAGTCACTAGGAATGTAGTGTAGACTATTAGTACTTATAAGATGTTAATTGAGGTTTCTTTCTACACCCTACTGAATGTGCATAAACCATGCAATTCCACACCTCAATGGGTATGTGTAATCTCAAAACATTTCTTGGGACATATGTCCTATTGTTATATAAATATCTGCATTCACTTTGATGCATGTGCCCTATTCAAACACCACAATCATGGTGGCCTGTTGCTACCAATCACCCCTGCATGCTGTTGGAATGTCCACTGTCATTCAATATATGCATGTGTTATGCTTGCTGTTCAGCTGTTGGAACCTTGGTGTGTTGGGTTAATGGGACTATTACTGCATGCTGTTACAACTAATTTGGAATGCTGTTGTTTATGTTGTAATTAAACACACCTCATCACAGAACGTATGGGAAGGTCGGTCCCAGCGGACACACCTGTCAATCCTCAGCTGGCGAGTGCACCTGGCACCAGCAGGTCCGGTGCCCAGCCCGGGCTCCCCTCCTCCATTGGTCCTGTGTTACCTTCGGGTGGAAGCACTGCAGGGGATGGGGTTTGTCCCCCCTGTGCAAGCATGGGTGGAGAGGGCCCACCTGTCACCCTTCGAAGGGTCCAGGTTGTGGTGCATAGCGAGATCCGGCGTTCAGTCACTGATCCTCTATGCCAGCTCGAGGCGAGAGTGGCGCATCTCACAGGTGAGCCTGCCCGTCCTATGCAGCCCCCAGCACAGCCACCCTCGGGGCTGTGAAGGTGCAGTGGTGACTGCACATGAGTGGGGATCTCAGTTCCACTTTTACCATATGTGGGGTCATGGTCTTGCGATTTCCAAACATCCATCCCTGTCAATTGTGTTCACCCACCCCATGTGTCAGACACCACCCCTGTATGCATCTTGTTTGTCTTGTCTGTTTACCTCTCCAACCTACCTCCCCAAATATACCTACTTCCTCTACCTCACTTTCCACTCTCACCTGAAAAAAAAAGGGCAATCTGTACCCACAAAAAAATTACGCCCCATACATAGCTGCCCATTTTGCACACATGTCCGCTAGACATGTAAACTGGTAATTATAATTGGCAGTACAACATACTTTGTTGTCCTCACCCCTCTCCTAGGGGTGGAAGGTTTCAAATTTCACTCCAAATTTATTGCATATGCACAGCTGTTGCTGGTAAAGAAATTGGCAGCTATGGACATTCCCTACACTCGACCTGCACACCCTGAGCTTGTTTCCTACTGTCTTTCCCTCTTTGTGCCCCCTTTTTCACCACTTTCCTATCTCCCCATTTTCTTTTCTTTCAAAGTAATTAGCGCAGGTGTTAGTGGGAGTACGCACTTTTAAGCAGTAGTAAGTGGGTTTAAGCGAGTGTGCGCATGTGTGCACTTAGCTAAGCATTGCTAAGCGTCGCTCAAACCCATGCAAACCCACTTACAACTGCTTAAAAGTGCCTTAGTCACTCTATGTCAGGGCCCTTGTTCTGCTCAACAGCAAAATAAAACACCTCTGTCAGTCTCAAACCCCAGACCTTGGACACACTAGACTGCATGAAGTATCAGTAAGCCACAGCAGATATACAATAACATGGTGCTGAAATAAATATATCATGCATTAGAATGAGGGAATGTAAAGGGAAAATAGGAATGCCATAACACAAATCTTGTTCTGTGGGTCTTTACCAGCAGTTGTTGTGGAATTGCATGACATGACTGTGAAAAGAGAACCAGCCATTCTAGCAGGGAATAATATTACAGTAGCACCTTACAAACCCCACACAGTATCAGACCAGGATAAACACCGGCATAGTTGAATAGGGCAGAGGCCAGACTTCCCAACTGTGACTGCTTTACAGGGATGTCCCTGATTCATAAACAAATGTTAGCTGTGCCCCTCTGAATCACTCTGAAAAGTACTAACATTAGGCAGAAAAGTGGGGAATCACACTTAATGAATAATGTCAATAAGTTAGAGTAGACACTGCTTGCATGTCAGAAAAGGTGTAGTAATACATATGCTCTGATTCCCTCGAAGTCTCAACTGAAATATGTTTGTAATATATTACAGGTGTATCTCACGTATATGTACCTTTCCCTGAGGCTGTTCAAATATATACCTGAAAGTATCTGAGGCCTGGCAGAGGCAGAAACACACAGGCATATCAGCATTTCTGCTGTTACACACTCTGCAAATAGCTTTGGAAGGAGTTCCACAAGCATGACCTTATGTAGGAGTACAACACAGAAATATCAAAGGATGTAGTCATGTACTGCTAGCAACCAACTGTGACAATGTGATTGTTCCAGTGCTGAAAAGACTGGTGTGGTGCACACACAAAGAATGATAGGCTAGCCTCTGGCTACCATCTGGACATGTCCACAGGTGGGAGCTATGCAGACAGGCTACTTGCCTTGATAGACTAACAGGTACACAGCAAACCTGTATGTTCAGTAAGATAAACATCACACAATAATAAATAATGCTCTCTGCAGTTCTGCACCCCTACCCAAAAGTAATATATACCTGTGTATTCAGGAAAAAACAAGGGTGTAGGTAGGCATACTCAGTACTGTAATATGTCAAGTTGTCTTGAGCAGCCTGTGCTAATGTCAACACAAACAAACCACAAACTGTTCAGAAGTGAGTAACTTAATAATTACAGGATAGCAGTTCACAAACAATGCATGTGCCAGAGGAATACATTGCAATAACTACTTTCGTATGGAAGTTAATTGTCTAATTCAAAAAGAAAGTACATACTCCCATGTATCATGTGTTAGCAGTTGGAGGGGTGAGTAAAAGTCTACACTGAGAAGTGTGTACTGGAAGCAGCAACATTCAGGTTTGAGTACAATATGCATATCACTGGCTACTACCCTAGCTTCAGATATGAGACATATACCAACCTTCTGACTGACACAACGGTGTCCAGTGCAAACAAGCATGGGCCCCACCTTGGAAAGCTGAAAGGGCTACGCCTACCTAACCTAGCATTTTATAGCAGTGGGCTGCAATCACAGTAAGTACTGCAATTAACACACAGCAGGCTGCATGCAATTACTAAATGGTGGGCACCAATTGGCGCAGAGGCTGTCACATGCACATGTGCAGATACCTAGAAAAGCAGGCTGTACCTGCTGTCTACACATGCAATAATATCATTGCAGGAACAGAGAGATAGAGAGCGAGAGTGAGAACGAGAGTGAGAGAGAGACAGAGACACAGACAAAAGAGAGAGAAACAGAAACAGACAGAGAACCCCCCCCCCAAAAAAAAAAAAAAAAAAAAAAAAAAACAGTAACAACAGACGGAGCAGAGAAATACAAAGGTAAGGTATGTAACACATATGTATTTGCTGGCATGTAGTAGATGTTCTTGCAGAGTACTCTACATACTGTGAATCATCCATATGTGGCAGCAGTACATATCTATATGTATCTGCACATGTACATAGGGCAAGGGACATACGGCTACTGTTAGTGAAGGGTGGACATATATATGTTGTTGAAGGTTGTTATGTGCATAAATCTATGTAGGTTGTAGTGTGTGGCATAGAAAACAGCATGCAGTGCTGGTATATGTCATGTGGTGGTTAAACGCTGTGGGACTGATTTGTCAGATGTGCTGTGTTACAGCCAGTGAGGCCCGCTAAAGCTACATGGGGTGAGGACACAAAAATGCATTCTGCACAACACTGTGCAATATTATGACATAACTGTATATCTCACAACTGTCGCATAATTGATATCCCCACCATGAAAGGTGGACTGTACATGTGCCTATATGTACATCTATATGTACAGCAATGAATGTTTAGATGTATGTGTATATATATATATATATATGTATATATATCTATATATATATATATATATCTATATATATATATATATATATATATATATATATATATCTAGAGAGAGAGAGAGACATGGGGTCATATGTACCGCAACAGGTGCGTGGTGACCAAGGCATGTACTGAAGACCAGTGTCGATACTGCAGTGCCATCCCTCCTTTCCAAAACACTGTACCCATTAACCACCACATAGGTGGAAATCTACCTAACACTGAAGGTGTGATAAGGGAACATGGGACACAGGTGGACAGTAGCCTCCCCTTTGATAATCACAGTGCCACACTAGTCTTGTAATTTGTCTATGTGGTACATGTCATCACAAAAGGTGTGTCATCTAGGGAAATATAGGTCAGTGTTCCACTCTACTTATCACAATGCCCCATGTGGTATGTAACTCACATGACAACTATAGCAAGTGGAAAGGCCACAGACATACCTCACAAAGAGTAATACTGGCCTTAAACAGATGCCCTATGCAGACTGACTCACAAAACCACAGCTAGTCTGTGTTGCATACTGCCCACACAGAGGTAACCTCTGCCGGACATACAGAGGTATGTCACACCCATAGCTGTTGGACAACCACCATGTCAGCATATCACAATCCCTCTGGGCTACACGCTCTAGGGCCCTAAACCTTGTCAGCTCACTAAACAGCACATGCTGGAGGGATAGGTTCCTATCTCAGAGATATGCCATACTCTGGAATAAACCACCAATCAATAGCAAACAAGGCTCCTCATTAGCAGCTGTCATAAATACTTCTGATGATTGTTTGGGAGATAGGTAATACACCCTGGGAATCACCTTTGTGGTTCTGGTTGACAGGGGCAAGTGAAATCATATTACATGTGTGTCAAAAGCCAGGGTAGCATATGGCTAGGCTGCTCTAGGCCCTAGGGCCAATAGTGTATTTCCTACCTATGACACGATACACACACACATGTACTCAGTGCAATACCTGCTATGTGAGGTTGAATGAGTGTGACGGTGAATGTGTGCAAGGTCTGTAAAGGTGTGATAGCTTAGTGTGAATTAATTTCTGACATGGTAGTTTGTGTCCTAGCTGTGAGGCCAGCAAAAGATGTGTATGTTATTGCTAGGCAGACATAGTAGTATGGCATACGTCGTGACGTAGTTCCTTGTTGACGACTCTGGTGTCCCATTGTAGGCTAAAGCAATACATGTATGCTTAGTGAGTGGTACTGCTGGTGAATACAACTCCCATATGAACTGTAGTACTACCTGAAGCTGTAGGCCTAAACAGCACAGTATGGTGCATGTTTACATTGCTTGGAAACACTGTCTTGTGTGTTTCCTGTAGACTGCACAGATTACATACCTCAGGCATAAGGTTTTGTAAGTAGTGGCACACAATACTGTATGGTACACAGGTAAAGCTCGTCTGGGTTGGCATACATTGATGTGTTGTATGTTTGTCTGATGTGTGTCTAATTATGCCTTTGCCATGCCCGCAATCATATGTGTGTTACAGGGTATATGTGTGTATCTAGCAACATGTATACTCTGTTACAGCAGTATGCCATCTATATTAACAACTGTGCACATATGTTAGGCAGGGGTATGGCATCAACGACTAGGGTGGTTTACTGATAATACTGTAACTGTACTTGACATTCATTGCAATGGATGACATCTGTCTTCGTGCATTAGCTTGATAAATACCTTTGTGGTGAGGTTGTGCATTGTGTCACAAACAGTGTGCCAGGTACTGGTGTATAGTGGTTTGATATATAGAGTGTGCCAGGCACTGTCAGTCAGTTGTGGCCTGAGCACCAATATGTGATATTGAATGTGTGTATTCTCTGACAGACAAACGGATGCTATATATGGCAGTTAAGTGATATCTGTAGTTAAGGGTGCAAAGTGTGCCACAGGACTCGCTCACACATATTGTTCATTTCTCTTTCAGGGTGATGGCCCACCAACTTAATCCCTGTTACACAGCAGCGGAGGAACAGGAAATCCACCACAGCCTGGTGCAGCACTACTCCCTGCTGTTTTCCAGAAGCAGCCAGCACCAGCATGAGCGGACTGCACTGTGGCAAGATCTTGTCCGTCGGGTAAATGACATAGACATGCATAACCGGACATATGAGCAGGTATGCCATCACTGCAGTGATTTAATTAGACATGTCCGGCAGCATGCATCTGATATCCATAGACAACAGCTTGCCACAGGTGGTGGGGTGGCCATTCATCCCCCCTCACCAGAGTGGAGGAGCTGCTCCTAAGCGTGGTGGCTCCTGGCCAACAACAGCAACAGACATGTGTCATCATGGAGGCCGGAGCCACCCAGCATGTTGACATGGAGCGTGCAGATAACATGCCCTATCTGTAGACTACTGTTACCTGTATTGTTAGATTATGCATATGTGAGATGTGTACTGTGTGTTTAGCAGTTGTGCTGCCTAGTGTTGTGCAATACTGATATTTGGAATATTATCTGTACACCTGTGACTGTCGACTGTTGTTCTACTGTAGTTTAGCAAACCCACAGTAGCACTGCCAAAGTTGTGGCCACTTACAAACTGTCTCATATTCTTGTAGGTCCCTCTGGTGTGACAGCAGGGCAGACGATCCATGCTGGTGAGTGTGTTATAACTTTAATATTGATAATGAAATGTGCATGTCATAGGTGAGGTGTAGGCCATGTACACGTAACACACCTACGCATAAAGCATGCTGTGCATGTTTGCTGTAAGACGTTGCACATCTCAAGTAATGTCAGCAGCTGCCTCAAGCACATGCAATACACAGAGCATCAGACACACTTGTGGCAACACCGTACTGCACATTGGATAGGCATAGTTGGTACAGATGTACACAACATAACACGTTTGTCATACGCAGTACACCTCAACATGCTACACATGGCGTACCCACACACCTGCTGTAAGGTCACACTTCAGTATCCCACATGTCATCCACACAGCACACATGATATACCTGAGGGGTAGAGGCCTATCATGGGGCTGTGCAACACTCTTCAACACAAACACAGTCATGTTAGGC
Source organism: Protopterus annectens (assembly GCF_019279795.1). NCBI lineage: Eukaryota > Metazoa > Chordata > Ceratodontiformes > Protopteridae > Protopterus > Protopterus annectens. The sequence goes on along the minus strand of NC_056741.1, from coordinate 1,725,347,027 downwards.
AATGCTCCCTATTGGGCACCTCACACACCCATGTACAAAGTGGCTGTGTAATTGTGAACGTAGCCATGGCACTGCAGTTCAGGTACAGCATGCTAGGCGGTGGTCTGTCATACATTAGTAGCTTTGAGTGACCACATGATGCATGATGATGATGGCTCATGGTACTACACCCCATTCAGTTACAGTGACCACAGTACTACACATAGCAGTCATTGCTTTGTACCTCAATGTTGTGTGTGTGCAAACATATGCACCTATACACAATATGCATAGCATGTTGTGTGTGTGGAAACATATGCAACTATACACAATATGCATAGCAGTCGCCATCTGTACAAAGTGACACATATATGTCCTGGAATGCTATTGGGTGTATAGGTCACATGACACACATTGGGTATGTGTGATGTTTAATGTTGCAGTCGTGTAGCATGCCATGTCATGGCTGGCACTGACATATCTGCAATATATCCCACACTCACCATAACCACTGTACAATGGCCATGTCGAGCATTGGTATTCCATCACGTATACATAGGTTCATAGGTTCATACTAGGCTATCTGCACTAGGGCATTTGTAAGCCTAGCCAGAGTGTGTTTGGCTTTCGCCACCCATTTAAATGAATTTTACTATGCCCTTTTTCGAGGTTTAGTTTACTGTGCCTCTGTCTAACAGTGACACAGACATTATACCCGGGGTAAAGCTACGATCTCCCATCCACTCATCAAGATTCCTCTTGAAGAGAGTCAGTGAGGGACTCTGCCTAACCTGGACTGGGATTTTATTCCAGAGTGAAGGGAGCCTCTGGGTTATGAATCTGTCCCTCCAGCATGTCCTATTTATTTCTGTGCTGAGGTTCAAGTCCCTCGAGCGAGTAGCTCGATGGGATTTGGATTTTCTGAGGTGCAGCATGTCCATTAATTCCGGGTTGTACATGGCTTTATATGTCAGGCACAGATCGCCTCTAAACAGGCGGTATGCAACTGAGTAGAGCTGGAGTTTCTTTAACTGGGCAGCATATGGTATCTGTTTGAGACCTTTGATCCTCTTGTGAGGTACTTTTGGGGTCTTTGTAGTTGCTGCAGGTGTCTGGTAAGGTACATCCCAAAAGGGGCATTGTACTCAATTATGGGCCTAATGAGGGATGAGTAAAGAGGCACAATGACCTCCCCTGATCTAGATGTGAATCCCTTCATGATTAGGTGGGCTATATAGAATGTTTTTCTAACCACTTTGGCTACATGGTTGCCAAATGAGAGATTGCTATCAACTTGGGTCCCCAGGTCCCTAATTACCTTTTCCGTACTTAATGGATTACCACCTATGTGGTAATTTGTGGGCACTTTATTTTTGCCATAGGGGATGACTATACACTTTTTGGCATTTAGCTTGAGGCCATGGCTCTGGCACCAGTTGTCTGTTTCTATGAGACCCTTTTGGAGGATGCTTGTGTCAGCTGGAGAGTTGATTATCGTGCCCAGTTTGCAGTCATCTGCGAACTTGTTCAGCCACAGTCCTTCCGTGTTAGCCTGTACCTCCGATAAATATATACCGAACAAGAGAGGTCCCAAGACTGAGCCTTGTGGGACGCCACTTGTAACTGGTTTGGAGTCTGACATGGCTCCAGCAATTCTAACCATGTGGGTTCTGTCCTTGAGCCAGTTTGCAACCCATCTAGTGACATAGGGGTTTATATTTAAGCTGGATAGCTTATCTATGATGCCCGAGTGGGGAATTGTTTCGAAGGCTTTTGCAAGGTCCAGGTAGGCTGTGTGGACCACCTTCCCCTCGTCAATGGCCTTGGTGACTGTTTCAAAGAAATTGACCAGGTTTAAGAGGCAGAATCTGCCCTTAACAAAGCTGAGCTGGGTAGGATCCAGTGTCTGTAGGTCCCCAATATCTTTATTTATGAGTTCCATGATGATCCTTTCTATAGCTTTGCAGACCAAGCTAGTCAGGCTTATGGGGCGATAGTTTCCAGGATCCGCTGAGGCACCACCTTTGTGGAGAGGGACCACTGTTGCTGTACATCACTCTTTGGGTACATATCCTGTAGTAAGGCTGAGATTGAACAGTAGCTTTATGATTGGGTTCAGTTCATCTTGGAGTTCATGTAGGATGCAGCCCGGGACACCGTCTGGTCCCATTGATGCTGTGTTTTTTGCTTTGGAGAGGGTGGTTCTTACCTGAGCATCTGAGATGTCAGGGAGGCAGCACTCTGCTGGAATAGATATTTGCTCTTTTGGTGGGAAGGGGGGGAGAAGATGCACCACTCATCCCGTGTGTATACATAGCATGCATGTGCTACACCTGTGCCCATAATTATCTGCTACAGACACAGACACTGTAATCAGACATGGAATTCTATGTGACATACAGATAACACATGCAGCCATGGTATGTATACCTGTGAGTGATGGCACACAGGACATTGCAGAGCTTATAATACTTGCACAGCAATGTTGTGTCCTTGTTCACATTGTGTTCTAGGTTGTAGCCAATCACTGAACAACTACACACATGCATCAAAGCCATCTATACTGTTATTAACTAGGGCTGTCTACACTCGCACTGCATGGTCTTGAGCAACACATATTCTGCATGCTGACACGTGTGAGGTGACTGTTTGCCTTGTGATACTGTCCCCCACCTTCAACCACTATTGAGTATGTTTTGGATTGCTGGTGTGTGTGTGTATCTGCTATAGTGAGGAGTGTATGTGTGTGCATGTGTGCATGTGTGCATGTGTTCATGTGTTCATGTGTGCATGTGTGCATGTGTTCATGTGTACATGTGTGCATGTGTTCATGTGTGCATGTGTGCATGTGTGCATGTGTGATAACATCATGTACAGATTGTAAAGTGTGTTTCCTGTCTTCCTCTTACAGGTGCTGAGGATGGGTTGGATGAATGTAGCAGGGAACCTAAAGTCACTGCCACAAATAGTGGAGATGATGATACATGTATTGTGGCACAGGCAGGTTTGACAGGGTCTGTCGTTGGTCCGCCAATCAACAGTACAAAGCTTTCCACCCCATCTATGCGCACAGTCATACTGCCAATACATCCCTCATCACCGATGGCCTTAGCCGAGGGACAGCATACAGTTGGCATTGACCAGGATAGTGTGGTATCCATGGTACATGCATCCCCTCACAGCTGCCATACCCAGATTCCTGGAATGGTACCACATAGGTGGATGTCCAGGGGTTCTCGTGGGAGCACCGCTGGTCGTAATGCCCCTGGAAGACGTGCCCCCACAGGTCTTACAACCTCAGGTATATTCCGGCCTGTAATGCAGGCACGTATGGAACGGTACACCAGACAGGGACTAATGGCACAGAGGGCCCATAACACTGCTATCAATGTCAGTATCCGTGACCTTGCCGGTGCCATCCGTAATTACACCGAGGTCATTGATAGACGTTGGGGGAGACATTAGATGCCCTCCACAATGTGTGTTCCATGAGCCAGGACTGTGCGGGATGGATGAAACGTTGACGCGGACGTATGCCAACAACATCAATTGCTGGAAGTCGTAGCGGACAACCCACAGATCACTGCCGCTCCCGTAATGGCAGTAGCAGCCCCAGCAATGCTGGGGCTGGCCTGTTGATTGACCATACAAGTAGACCATGTGCACATGGCTCTGGCCAGTCCCAGCAGGGACATGGGTCCAGTCGACATACCTCTGCCTCTGATGATAGTACCCAGTCAAGCTTGGTACCCGATACTGTCCGTAGCATCCCTGCCAGGCACAGGTACCGTGTTCATACCCAGAGACAATGATCTGTACAGCCTGGCAGGTACAGTCTGTGGCTGTCCCACAACCTCCCGTATATGGCAGCCACATTGTGGAGCTGTGTGCATGCAGACACACACACATAAACCAAACACCTAGGGCTCACACATACACACACACATTACATCAACATTAGCCCATGCTGCACTTTTGTCCCACACACACACACACACACACACACACACACACACACACACACACACACACACACACACACACACACATACATGTCGATTGGATGGGTCAGTGTTGGGCCCTGGCAAACCAACAACACACCCTGTGCACATGATGAAACCTGTGTCACCTCCTGTCATCTGTAACATTGATAGAGGAACAGGTTAACATGGTGCTGATGCACAGGGTGACATTATAGCAGTGTAGCAATGTTAGCATGTTGTCAACAGGAAACTGTAATGATATCCTTGTAGGTATATCTGAGCAGGCATGATGCATGAAAGCTATGATTGTCAATGTAGTATTGTTTACACCATTGTTAAGTCTGAGTATGTATTGTCCACCCATATGCCACTTGGCTGAAGTGTATAGTGTTGCCAGCATGTGTTAGTGAGTGGACAGTATGTGTGTGATGTGTGTAGTACAGATTAGCAGGTGTACATCTGTGAACATGGTGGGGGTGCACTATCTGCATGTACGTGCATAGTGGACACATGGGACGTGTGACATACCCTGTATTACACAGTGTTAACATCTCATAGTATCTCTCGGTGGCCAGTATGCATTCTACTACAGATATGTTCTAACATGGGTACACATGTGTGTATGACATGGTTTGACACTATGCTGTGGGTGATACTGTTACTATCTGTCAATATTTTGCATTCTGGTAGTATACACAACCTCAACAGCCTGGCTATAACCAATCATTAGATGATGTCCTGACAACTGACACACAGATGTAGGGAACTCAGTAACAGTTGGATCCTTCCGGTACAATACTATAACAGTAACCAGTGGTATTGACCTCCACCTGTTCCTGGGACCACACCTGTTTGGCATATAGCCCACTTAGGTACATGCAAACACACTAGGGATATGTCCATCCACATCTGGAAATGCATGCATTGGCCTACAATGCATTCTCTGAATGGGACATATATCTTACACAAGGGTATCATACAGACAGATACCTGTTGCCCAACACATGCTGTATAGCTCTAAGCCAACTATAGCATAGTCATCCACATTTACTATACATAGTATCCCGACAGTACCACATAGGTGGTAGCCCCCAACATGTATGTCGGGTGCCAATGTGTACATATAGCCAAGTGTTATATCATTTGTCCTTTGGTCCACATATCTAAAGGTATTGTGAAGTCCCTTGGTGTATCACATAAGAAATTAGGGGCATGTATGCATATCCACATGGCTGTTGTACACCTATAATGACTGTCCACTAGTGTCAGACTTTGTTGTGTATGAACATGTCTGACATATACCCCAGGCATGTACCCTCACTCACACTGGTCTATAGAAACTGTCATGGGTGTGTGTGACACAGATGACCTTGGCCACTGATCACTACAGTGGCCGGTCTTGTTACATACATACATATGTGACCTACGATCTGAGAAGTAGCGGCACAATCTGTCAAAGGTAACAAATGTATTCATGTAGCATGCAGGCTTCACACCTATGTACTAATTGAGGTCACATGTACATATATTTATTTGCCACACACATACCTGATGTGTGCAATGCACATGCTGTTTTAATCCTGATATGTCATACCGTAGTAAAAGCAAAAGCCACACTACATTGACCAACAGTGTCACACACTCAGCAATTGCAGGATTCCAACCCCTACCTAACTATGTTATGACACTAGAAACATACGCATTAATACAACGTGCTACATGCTTTACTGGGGTTCTGATTTCCACTGCTATATTTGTAGGATGCTGACATCATCAGACTTAGCAAAGAGGAATAAACCTCTTTTAAGGTGTTTCCCTAGTCTCCAAAAAGGGCATTCCTCTCAAAGGCAGTCACACAGACACATACACCCCCACACACACAGCAGGATTCAGTCCCCTACCTAACTATGTTATGACACTAGAGACATACGCATTAACACAACACGCTATATGCTTTATTGGGGTTCTCATTTCCACTGCTATATTTGTAGGATGCTGACATCATCAGACTTGCCAAAGAGGAATAAAACTCTTTTAAGTTCTCATTTTCACTGCTATATTTGTAGGATGCTGACATCATCAGACTTGCCAAAGAGGAATAAACCTCTTTTAAGGTGTTTCCCTAGTCTCCAAAAAGGGAATTCCTCTCAAAAGAAATCACACAGACACATGCACCCCCCCACACACTCAGCAATTACAAAATTTAAATCCCTACCTAACTATGTTATGATACTGGAGAGATATGTATTAACACGACGTGCCATATGCTTTACTGGGAGCTTTCATTTCCACTGCTGTATTTGTGGGATACTGACATCATCAGACTTGCCAAAGAGGAATTTACCTCTTTTAATGTGTTTTCCCAGTCTCCAAAAAGGCCACTTCTCTCAAAGGAAACCACACACACACTCAACAATTGCAGGATTCAAACCCCTTCCTAACTATGTTATGACACAAGAGAGTTACACATTAACATGACGTGCTACATGCTTTACTGGGAGCTTTTATTTCCACTGCTGAATTTGACTTGCCAAAGAGGAATTTACTTCTTTTAATGTGTTTTCCCAGTCTGCAAAAAGGGCACTCCTCTCAAAGGAAATCACACACATACACACCCCCCCACACAGTCAGCAATTGCAGGATTCAAACCCCTACCTAACTATGTTATGATACTAGAAAGATATGCATTAACGCAACGCGAGATATGCTTTATTGCGTGTTTTTTTTTCTCTTGCTATATTTGTAGGATGCTGACATCATCAGACTGGACATGGTAATGTGTGTGCACTTTGTTTTATGCAATCCCAGGAATGAACCATGTGGGTCAGCAGGTGTTAACAGCTTGAACAGGACTCCACAATTCTAAGCTTGTGTGATCTATCTGTGGACAAATTGCCATTCCTTCATATGACAATACATATTTATGCACAGATTGTTGATTTTGTGGATACGCATGTGTCTGGGATGTTGATAAAGGGCTATTCAAAGTCTATGTGGGACATGTGTAGCTCCTTTCAGTGATGTATGTCCTTGGTGGCTGCCTTGCAAACAGTCTAGCAGGTTTGGGAACCATGATCTGCCCATGAACATACCACAGTTGGTGAGGTTGTATACTTGTCGGCTTCCAATAGCTCTGTTTAAGACTTCAATCATGATGGACTCCATGGCCTTGCAGATCAGACTTCATAGGCTTATTGGACTATAGTTCCCATAGTCTGTTGTGCACCAACACTTGTGGGGTGTGCCATATGTTGCTGTAACACAATCAACAGTTTCAGATCCTGTAGAGAGGGTGAGGCTCAACAGACTGTTCAGGTGCAGGGTCTGTTTGTTCTGTAGTTCACTCATGACACATATAGGGAACAATGTAATCTAACTGATGGCATGTTTTCAGCTTTGGGAGGAGCTGTTTACCCATTCTACATGTGATATCTCCTGGTATGATGATAGGGCCTTTTGTCAGTGGGAGGTAGGTATGTATATATGGGCCTGTCTGACAGGATGTCGGCATTGTCAGTCAGGTACAGTTGGCCCTGTCTCAGGACATATATGAGTGTACATTGCTATTTATGACATAGCTGAAGGAAGTGTCATGGTTCTGTCTGGACTCCTTCGCAGATAATCTTTCCAAAACACCGACAAACCTGAGCACTAAACCCCTGTCATACTCTTTTACACACTTAACACCCTACTGATCCTTTGTGATCAGTCAACAGAGTATGTCAACATAATATCCTGGCATGTCCAAAGGTCGGTTTCGTGTGCACTCTCCAGTCCAGCTGGTGAATATTGGAATTTTGATGCAATGTTACAACTGCCTTATGTACACAGACAACCCTCTCCTCCTCCCAATATACTCAGATATATGTGAGAGATGCAACTATATAGACACACAGGAGGCTGAGCTCTCTCGACCCATGACTGGCACAGTCTATCAGGTGGTGAAGGTAACCACACACACCACAAATCCAGTCTCACATAGACCTATAGCGAGAGCAAACAAAATACATTACCACACAAAAACATACTTGGAGGCTCTAAATAAACTCTGCCTAAACATCAGAGACCTCCAAAGCAGACACCCAAACAATTGCTACCCCACAACAATACCCGCATATCACATAGTTCACAATGTCAGTGTTCCACACAGTCACTGCCCTTAGGGCTAAACAACACACCTAATACACTTGTAATAGGTGACTCTTATTGTCAGACACACTGACGTCCCACTCACCAGGCTGAACAAGGAGAAGGTCACTTTGAGCTGTCTGTCGGGTGCCAGGATCCACCACATAACACATGCACTCAGGTCACTCCAAAGCAAGTACAAATATGGCTCCATCATTGTCCATGCTGGTGTGAATAACCAAAGATGTTCCTCCCTGGACTACATGATAAGAGACATAGAGGAGCTCTCTGATCATGCAGCCCAGGCCAGTATGACCCTGACCTTGTGTAGCATCTTACCCTCACCAAGAATGATGTCACAGTATACAGACAAACTGATCACTTTTTACAGTTGGCTAACATATTGGTGTCATTCAAAGGGGATCCAGTGTCTGTCAGCCTGGGATGACATGCTTGACATGCCACGTAGCTTCGCTATGGACAGCTTGCACCTGTCATTCCTGGACTTTCGAATACTGGCTAAGGATCTTGCCACCCCCATAGTGCCTTTTTTAAGCGAGGCTCAAAAGACAAACCCACCTCCATAGATGTTACAAGGTAAAAGAAACTAAGGGTACTGCTGCTCAACACCAGATGTCTAACCCTCGAAATGCACGCACTCGGGACTCTCCTCAGTATGAAGAATATCGATATCTGTGCAGTAACAGACACCTGATTCAGGCTCCTGAAAGCACACCAGCATTACCAGGTTATACTTCATACCATGCTTTTCAGCCACAAGACTTTGACCAGCCAACAAAAATTGGGGGAGTATCCATATACATCACAGATACACACACCTCCAGGTTAGTAGCACTGCACAAAGAATCAGAGACCATACATGTGCAACTAACAGTGGGCAAAACTGCCTTTCAGTTTTTAGCCTGCTACAGACCACCCTCCCAAACTCAGGAACCCCACTTGGCTTTCCTGGGAACACTGGAGAATATGAAGGTCTCTCCAAACACCATTATATTGGGTGACTTCAACTACCCAAACATTGACTGGGAATACTACTCAAGCCCCAACACTCTCGCCCAACAGTTGCTAGAATTTATAAACTCAAATGCTATGGCACAACTGGTCACTACACCCACAAGAGGGGAAAACATATTAGACCTGATCATCACCAACATGGGGATTCTATGTTCCACACCAGAGGTATACCCCTCATTGGTAAGGTCAGACCATATATTTATCTCACTGGACATCCCTATCCCATCCTCATCCCCATCCTAGGTAATCTCGGTGAAGAACTTCTCAAAAGCAAATGTCGCTCTGCTCCAAACCAAGGTGGTATCCTTCAAAGTCCCTGGGACAGTGGTAAATACGGCTCAGACCACTGAATCCTTTACAAACACATTCTATGGACACCTACTGGAATGCATGGATCGTGCTATCCCAAATAACAACAAGACTCACTCCTCCAAACGCAGGAAACTTGTCTGGAGGACCCCGGCCTTAATAAGCTATACAACGAAAGGGGGAGGCTACTACATGATAGAGCACAATCCCAAAAAGGGAAGGCATCTCTGATCAGTACTAGCAAAAAGCTACGATCACTCATGAATTCATCTAAGGCCCGCTTCTAATGGAAAATTGCACCAGACACTAAGGACAATCACAAGGCTTTCTTTAGTTATGTCAAGAACCTGGGTGGAAACTTCCAGATATGCTGTGAGTTACTGCATACTGACAAAACATACACTGAACCCACAGACATTGCCAAAATCCTGGCAAACAGATTCAGTGCAAATGTCTCCCCCCATCCCCCCTAAAGAACAAATGTCCATCCCAACAGAGTGTAGCCTCCCTGACATCACAGATGAACAGGTGAGTGCTGCCCTCTCCAAAGCAGACAACACAGCATCAATGGGACTGGACGGTGTCCTGGCCTGCATCTTACACGAGCTTCATGATGAACATAACCCTCACATTAAGTCACTGTTCAATATCAGAGTTACTACAGGACATGTACCCAAGGAATTGCATACAGCAACAGTGGTCCCGCTCCACAGAGGTGGTGCCACAATGGACCCCGGACAATATCGGCCTATAAGCCTAACTAGACTGGTCTACAAAGCTATGGAGCGTATCATCATGGAACACATACACATAGACATCGGGAACCTACAGACACTGGATCCTACACAATTCGGCTTTGTTGTGGGCAGATCTTGCCTCTTGAACCTGTTTGACTTCTTTAAACAATTACCAGGTTCATAGACATAGGGAAGGTTGTCCACACAGCCTACCTGGACCTCACAAAACCCTTCAACACAATACCCCATTCAGGCATTATACATAAGCTCACCAGCTTCGATATCGACACATATGTCACAAGATGGAATGCTAACTAGATCAGGGATAGCACCCACATGGTCAGTATTGCAGGTGCCATGTCTGACTATACCCCAGTTACACGTGGCATCCCACAAGGCTCAGTCCTGGGACCTCTCTTGTTCAGTATATATTTCTCTGACATACAGGCTAACACAGGAGGAATATGGCTGACCATGTTTGCAGATGACTGCAAACTGGGTGCCATAATCAACTCTCCAGCTGGCACAAACATCCTCACAAAGGATCTCACAGAGATGGATGACTTGTGCCAGAGCCATGGCCTACAGCTAAATGCCATTAGATGCATAGTCATCCCCTTTGGAAATAACAACGTGCCCACACATTACCACATAGGTGGTAATCCATTACGTACGGTAGGAGTTATTAGGGATTTGGGGACATGAGTAGTTAGTACTCTCGCCTTTGACAATCATGTTGCCAAAGTGGTTAGACAGACCTTCTATATAGCCCACCTTATCCCATAAGGTTTCACATCTAGATCAAGTAAGGTCATTGTGCCCCTATACTCATCAAGCCCACGCTTGGATACGATGCCCCATTTGGGATGTACCTTACATGACACCTGCAGCAACTGTATCGGCCACAAACGTACCTCACCAAGTAGATCTAGGGACTCACACAGTTGCCCTGCGCAGTTTGGCTAAAGTAACTCCATAGTTTCATAGTTTCATAGTATAGTACTAGGCTATCTGCCCTGGGGCATTTGTAAGCCTAGCCATAGTGATGTGGCTTTTGCCACCCCATGAAATGGTACAAAAATGTACAGATAAAATCTAGAATACTGTGCCTCTGTCTAGTAGTGACACAGTGAAGGTCTCCTTATATAATAGAATTAGTTTACTGTGCCTCTGTCTAGCAGTGACACAGATGTGACCCCTGGGGTAAACTTATGATCTCCCATCCACTCATCAAGATTTCTCTTGAAGAGATTCAGTGAGGGGCTCTGCCTAATACAAACTGGGATCCTGTTCCAAAGCATGGGAAGCCTCTGGATTATGAATCTATCCCTCCATACTTGTCTATCCATCTATCCCTCCGAATTGTGTAGGATCCAATGTCCTATTCATACTTGTGCCGAGGTTTAAGTCTTTAGCTCTCGTGGTCCTGATGGATTTGGATTTTTTGAGGTGGAGCATGTCCATCAGATCCTGATTGGACATGGCTTTGTATGTCAGGCAGAGATCACCTCTGAGCAGGCGGTATGCTACTGAATAGAGCTGAAGTTTCTTTAGTCTGGCAGAATAAGACATATGTTGGAGACCCTTGATCCTTTTGGTGAGGTACTTTTGTGGTCTCTCCAGCTGTTGCAAGTGCCGGGTGAGGTACATACCAAATGGGGCATTGTACTCAATCATGGGTCTGATGAGGGAGGAATATAGGGGTACAATGACATCCTTGGATCTGGATGTGAAACCCTTCATGATGAGGTGTGCAAGGTAGAATGTTTTTCTAACCACTTTGGCAATGTGGGTGTCAAATGAGAGGGCGCTGTCTACTTGGGTCCCTAGGTCTCTGATTACTTTTTCCGTACTCAGTGGGTTGCTGCCTATGTGATAATTTGTGGGTAATTTGTTTTTTCCAAAAGGGATAACTATACATTTTTTGGCATTTAGTTTAAGGCCGTGACTACGGCACCAGTTGTCCATTTCAGTGAGGCCTTTTTGTAGGATGTGTGTATCTGCTGGTGAATCGACTATGGCACCTAGTTTGCAGTCATCTGCAAACTTTGTCAGCCACAGCCTTCCCACGTTTGCTTTAACATCTGAGAAATAAATGCCGAACAAGAGGGGTCCCAGGACAGATCCCTGTGGGACACCACTTGTGACTGGCTACTCAATCGCTTACCGCCTACTCAGATGTGATCTGTGCCTGTTGTTTAAAGCCATGTCCAACCCAGAATTAATGGACATGCGCCACCTCAGGATATCCGAATCCCTTAGAGCTACACGCTCCAGGGATATAAACCTCAGCACAGATATTAATAGGACATGCTGGAGGGACAGATTCTTATACCAGAGGCTCCACTCACTCTGGAATGAGATCCCAGTCCCGCATAGGCAGAGCCCCCCTCTGACCACCTACAGGAGACATCTTGACAAGTGGATTGGTGATCATATGTTTACCCCTGGGATATCTTCTGGGTCCCTGCTAGACAGAGGCACAATAGATTAAACATAAATGGGCTATCTTGTGTGACCTACTATTCACAGGCACAGTCTACTAATCTAACAGGGTTGCGAAAGCCAAACACACTCTGGCTAGGCTTATACATGCCCTAGGGCAGATAGCCTAGTATCAACCTCTGAACCTACGATAATGTTCGGGATGCACATTGTTTATTTATGATACTGATTGCAGGTTTTTTATCGTCTTTGCTTTCCTACTTTCTATGAACAACCTAAGTATCTGCAGAACATATTTGATTATGACAGGGTTCCACTATATTATATATGTGTCTGTTGTCATATAACTGTGTGCACAAGGTGGATTGCTGAATAGTGAGAGGTTCCTGGGTTAACAAATGCAACTGCCGGATATGTGTGGCCCACTGCTGTACTCAGACATGGCCTAAGTGTGTGAGCATGCCCAGTTTGGCCTTTCAGTGTTTTGTTGCCTGACATTTGTCTCATTTATTCAAGTGTGTGAGCATGCCCAGTGTGTCCTTTCAGTATATTGCTGTCTGAGGTCCACTACATTTGTTGATGTGTGTGAACATGACCAATATTAACATTTATACTATATGTGTGTTGAAAATCAGGTTCTATTCTTACTGCAGGGCTCACCTTTGTGTCATAACTCGATAGGAATTATGCTGTGCCTGCAGGGTTTCCATGAGATACTTTGCATAGACTTATCAACATTTCTTCATACAGGCTGACCACCGACATACTGTCATGGTTTAGTGGTTCAGTACTGTGACTGTAGTGCACAGTATCCTAGGTTCAAGGCCTGTCACTGCTTTATATTTTCATATTGAGCAGACCAGACTGCTTAAGGGCCAGTAGAGCAAATATGAGCATGTTGGCTTTTGTTCAGCTATGCCCAACTTAGACCAAGCTTGTCCAACATTGCTCAACGTTAACCAACATTGCTCAACATTACCCAATATTGCTCAGCATTGACCACAGTTGTGCTAGTTGGTGTGTGCAATTTTGTTTACATATACTAAATGGTGGTAAAAGCTGTTTAGCACTGCTTTATATTGCTTAACACATGGCAATCATGCCTCAGGTGGTGCTGCAGGGCTGCCTATGTTGGATGCACATACTACACTCCTTATACATGTTTGAAAACAGGTAGTGTCAAGTTAGGCATCCCTTTTACTATATGTGCGAGTCAGAGAGAGGTATCATTTCCAGGGTTCCTACTGAGCCAGTGTATGTGCTATGCATTGCCTCTTTGCCAAGGCCAAAGCATACTGGGCATGCCTCCTTCTGCCTACTGGGACAGGCTCAGGTTGTTCCTCCTCCAAATCACGCTCTGCCTGTGATGGCCTTGGCAATGGTGTGGGGCTGTTTGGCCTGGGCCTATGCTGGTCCTGCTGCAGCTGTTTTCACAGGATCATATTATGTAGCATAGCACATACCATGACAATTTGGGTACATGTAGTTGGTGAGTACTGCAAGGCTCCATCAGATGTGTCCAGGCACCAGAACCATGACTTGAGCAGCCCAAACACATGCTTGATTACATTTTGTGTTTGTGCGTGTGCCTCATTATGACGTTCCTGTTCAGGTGTGTGTGCGTTTCTGATGGGTGTCATCAGCCAAGGCTCCAGTGCATAGCCAGCATCCCCCACTAGGTGACCATGAGGGATATCCCCATTGGCAAATGTCTGATATAGCTGTGTCAGATGCCAGATATGGGAATCATGGTAGCTTCCAGGGCAGCCAGCACACACATTCAGTATTATGCCCTGGGCATCACACACAACCTGGCAGTTGATGGAGGGGAAGCCCTTGCGGTTAAAGTAGACCCTACCCCGCTCACCGGCTGGTGCTTTGATGCGTATGTGCATGCAGTCTATTGCACCCACTACCTCAGGGTATTCTGCTATTTGCTGGAAGAGACGCATATTGCTGGCCAATACCTCACGGGAATTGGGGAAATATACATGATCACCGACATGTGCTGACATGGCATCCAGGAACTGGTGCAGTACCCTGGATGCTGATGCCTGTGATATCCCCATCATATCACCAGTTGGTCTCTGGAACGTACCTGTTGCTAATATTCTTAGGCCAACACATACCTTGGTTTCCACTGGGATGGGTTCCCCTCAGTTGGTTCTGTGTGTGAGGCATTGCCTGCACAGCTCAACAATTTGCTGCATGAGGTCTCTGTCCACTCTATAGCGCTCTGCTATCTCCAGCTCATGTAGCCCCTGATAGGTTACACTGGGCCTGTACACTCTTCTCCGTCTCCTCACTGTGGGTTGTCCAGCAGCATTCACATTGTCACCACATGTTGCATATGTCGCCTTATAACAGCAATGGCAGCCCCTAACATTTCTTTGTCTCATTAAAGCTTTTTCAGTTTTCACTTCTATTAGCTTACTGCAGTGTTGCAGTGTCTCTGAGAGAAACATAGTGGAATGTTGTTTGCAGAGTTTTAAGTGCTGGGCTGGGCTAGTGTACTGCCTGTGTAATTGCCTGATTTTTATTGTTTTCACCTGCTAGCTCTACTAGTACTCCCTGGTTAACTTCCTAATATTTGTTGTGCTTCCTTTTCCCTTTCTGTTTCCTCAGGGGGAGTGCCATGCACACAAGCGCAAACACGCTCACACCAGCTCACACGTGCGCACACATGCTTACATGGACTAAAACATGCTTACTCTTGCTGAAATGCATGCACACAGGCATAAACGCGCTTACACAACTTTAAAGAATCTTAGACATGCTTACTCTGGCTTAAACGCACGCACACAGGCGTACATGTACGCACACAGTCTTACTCGGATATACAGGTGCGCACCGGCGTGCAAACACGTTGTAAGCACTTCTACAAGAAACTTTAGTGTTATCCACGGCATACACCTTCAATTTCTTGCCTTTAGCTAGGGTACCTGTTGACACACCTCTTTCAGTGATGAGTAACTGACAGCAAACACATGCCACTCTGCTCCAATGAGCTTCACTTCTTTCATATATACCCCCCTCATGATGTCACCTATCTTCTACTCTGATACTCCCCTTATCCTACTCCTACACTCCACTGACTGTGCTCATTTACTATGTAAACCTGGGATTCACTATCCTTACCCTCATTTGCATAGGATTGCCTACTAATGCTTGGTTACATCTCTTATACTGAGCTTCCCTCCTTAGAAACCTTTACTCGATAGCCATGTTGTCTTCAGCCTGTCATTCCCTTGCATTGTAAATTAGGAATTACAATAAGATTCACATCTGTGGATTTTAATTATTGGTTTTCTGGTTTTTAGAGCGCAGCTCGTTTGCATGGCGTTGCGCTACGCTTAAACATCGGTGATCAGGATAAAAAAATACTTTTATTTTTATTTTGCATCGGTGAACATTGCCAATGGCCGTATATTTGGCCATTGGTATGCTTCCTCAACTGGATGCAACCTTTATTTGGTGCTGTCATGGCTCTATTTTGCTATTTGCAGAACGGTACTCAGTTGTCAACCAAGTACATTTCTGCAAATAACGCTACTCTTACTCAGACAGGTTCGGGTTTCTTGGATCGCAAATTTGTCTCATTTGCATAGCTTTCACCTGCAATTGAGGTAATTTGCATATCCAAGCCCTGTTCGTGTAAGAGTCGTTTTAGGAGCTCTGTTGCACGCCCCTACCGGCTGTTCCTGGATTGCTCGGTGGACATGTTGGTTGCATGGAGTCTTACTCTACTCTTAGACTCCGTGCAAGCCTTCGTGAATCTGGCCTGATGATTTTTGGAGATAATTTTGAATTCAAACCTTTTTTATAAATCATTTTTGGGCCGTCACCTATTAGTTGGCCTAAGTTTTTGTCTGTCCTGAAAATTCTCCAATATTTTAAGATCATCTTCCTAACATCATTACTCAAGGGGTGATATCTAATAACTAAACCTTTTATGAAGTCAGTGTTGCCTGATAGATCTACTGATAATTCTTTTTGCCCAAGAATAGGACCAAACTTCAAAGTTCTAAATGGTGAGGCCTCGTCCCTAATTTTCTCTACAAAGTTGTGTGGGTAGCCTCTGTCTTTAAACAGGTCTATATTATGACATTGAAATGCCATAACTTTGAACGCCTCAACTCCGACAAGTATTCAGCAAAGATCACTTCCGATATTCGCTGAATACTTCAAGGGCAAAGATCAGGGGGAGTGGGAGGTGCATCCCCCCCCCCAATACGGGTGGGTTTGGTTCAGGTAGATTTAGTTCAGTTGGGTTGCAGGGCAAGTATTTATTTGCTCAACAAGTATTCAATGAATCACAGATGTGAATTTCAATGAATACTTGTCGGCGTTGAGGTGTTTGATGTTACGACACTTCAATGTCGTAATATAGGCCCCTATAAACATAGTAACTAGACGATCACTTTCAGCATGTAATACTAAATTGTCTTTATCATCCTGGAGATTCTAACATATTGTCCTTTTACTAGGAATCTTTTTTGAAACAGACTGGGAACTAGAAAAATGTAGATAGGAATATGATAATGCGGGCTTCCAGTATATATTAGATTTAAATTTGCCATGTTCCTTGTAAATAGTTACATTTAAATAATTACCTATTGTTTCTGACACAGTATATGTAAATTTCGAATAGGTGGTAGTTAAATTAATATAAGCAATGAATTTGTCAAGTCTACTACAGCTATCATTTCACAGAATGAAGATGTCATCCAAATCTTGGATGTATAAAGACCATCAGTTTTGGAAGCCTGAATTAAAAAGCATATTTTCTCCCAAGCTCACATAACAATATTGACATAAATGGGTGCACAGACTGCACCCATTGCCAGACCTTGCCCTTGTTTATAATATTCCTCTTCAAAAAACAGAAAGTTATTATCAAGCAGCTCAATTCAGAAAAATTCTGAAAATTATCAGCTGATATGGTGGTACAACATAGTGAAGCTTCAGAAAAACTTTCCAGGCCAATAGATAAGGGAAAGCACCCAAATAAGTTGACAAAAATCTATGTATACTAATAAGGTGTCATCTACTTTTAAATCTGGAGTAAACTGTCTTAAAAAGTCCCATGAATCCTACAAAGTGTGTTTGTAGTCACTAAAAATGGTTTTAACATTCTGTCAATATACACCACTAAGGGATATGTCTTGGAACTCTTTGCCACCACTATAGGAGTCAAAGGTGGGTTCAAACTATCCTTATGTACCTTTGGAATATCAAACATAGTTGGTACCATAGGTTATCTATATTCAAGAATTCAGATGTAGTATGAGGAAGAAGCTCACTAAGTAACAACTCATCTAAATAAAGATCAATTTTTCAATACACCAAGTTTATATCATTTAAAGAGACAGTAACATTTTTAACATCTAATAACAACTCTAGCATTTTGTTGGAATAATCCAAGGAATCCATTAAAACTATTCCTCCACCTTTATCAGGTTTCATAATTTTTAGAGTGTCATCTGAAGTTAAATTGTATAAGATATTTTTTTCCTCAGATTGTTTTATAGGCTGTAAGATGATTGATCTAGAAGAAAAATGTCAGGCCTACCTACATTTTCAAGAGTGTTGATTAATGGGACAGCTGGAGGAACAAAAGTAGTTTTTTCCTTTATGATGGTGTCAGCAAATGTCACTTCTTTGTTGTTGCTGAAAAAGACAGATACATTTAATTTTCTGACAAAAAGTTTTAGCTCTAATATAGTGTCTGCCACATTAAATTGAGAGGTTGGTAGATATGTAAACCATCTTTCAAATAAATTAAAATGTACATCTGTGAATATAACATGAGAATATTTAAAAATTTTAAACCATTACATGAGAACACAGATAGCTGTGTATCGGCATTCTGCAAATTAGATGTTAATGCATCATGGATCAACCCCCTTCCACAGCCCTTCAAGGTACTGCAATTCTTATTTTTCAGTGATAAGGGTCTCAGATTGCTCATTGACTGTTCCTTGTGATTGACAGGTCTCTCCATAAAAAATGAGTGGCCATGGAGCCTATATGGACAATGTCATTAGAGGGTTCAGGTGAAATAGCTGGGTTAGACATTACATTAACTGTAATGCCTTGATCAATTCTGTTTGAGTCAAAATGTGTTTTTATAGTATCAACCATGGCTCTAGATTTAGGGCTTGGATATGCAACATCAGCTTTATATGCATTGGCATCCCTTTCAAAATTCTTCAACTTCCTGGCTTTAGTTAAAAGCCCTTGACAATCACCATAACTGAATGCCTGAAAATTTGAATTACAGTGATGCTTGAACAACAAATCAGTTTTAACATTAGCATTCAGGTTGTTGATATGTTGCAAAATTATAGAGATCTTTTTGGTGTTTTCTCTTATAATAATTTTTATCAAATCAAGACCACATTTATTGAATAAATTAACTAATTCAAAATATAAAGTTGAGCTGTGGAAAATGCCATTTGGTAACTTCCATAATCCCAGCCCATGAGGTACATAACATTTTGCTGCACATAATTCTAGCTAGAGATTGTCAAGCTACATTTTCCTATAATCTAATAGTAACCTTTAAAATTTGTGCAATTTGCTGTACTAGAGATGCACAGCTATAAAATACATTATTGGGGATGGCTCAGTAAAAGAACGGCAATGATTCAACCAATTATTGAGAGAAATGCCTGGACTTAAGGCTTTATTGGCAGTATTCCATGAGTTGGAGTTACCAAAAATATTGTCTGCAATTCCATTCAGTAAATGGGAATTATCCAGTCTCACATGTCTTATATTAGCCAAGCATTCACCAACATTAAGTCTAGGAAGTCTGGGAAAATTAACAATTGTAGATTTTAAAATGGAAAGAACAATTCTATAGAATTATAACACTGTATGCTTATACTAACTGTAAAGAAAGGGAAAGCTTTTTAAACCAGATTTTAGACTATGTAGTGATAAATATGAATATTATAATAACAGGGGACTTTAACTGTGATTTAAGAGGTAATCATAAAAAGAAAGGAAATGATATAAGAAAAATATTAGAAATTGTAAGATGTAAGCTAAAACTTTGGGACAAAAATTCATGGACTTACAAAAGGGGCATGTATAGAACTGAAAAAGATTATTTTATAATATCAGAATGTTTAGTTATAGGAGAAGGGGGGTAGTTGAAGCAGGATTTTCTGATCATCTTACAATATTGCTAGAGGTAAAATAAATGGAATATATAAAACAAGCAAAGGAATAAAAAGGATAAATGAAAATGCATGGGACTAGTAATAATTGATCTGAATGGTGGGTGATATTTAACAAAAATGCAGTGGCAATATGATGTGAGAAAAGTAGAAAAAGAAAAATATAAAAGAACATATAATGATGCATTGGAAGATTTAGAACATAAGGATAGAAAGTACTTTAACAAAGAAAAAAGATTATATGAAAGAAATCAAGAAAAACATGCAAGAATTGTTATATAAACAAATATATTTATAAAAAGAAAAAGAGAAGAAGTATCAAGTTACTTTAGCAGATTAGTAAAGGAAGATGGTAGTGTAATGAAAGAAATAAAAACGTGAAAGGAGAAATAGAAATCTCAGGAAAATTATGAATAGTGTAGTACAATATGCAAAGAAAAAAGAAGGTGGTGAAAATAATGTAAAAAGTGAAAAAGTTGACAGAAGATAAGAATAAAGCATTGCAAAAGGAAATTACTTTAAATGAACTAGATAAAGTATTAGGACAAGTGAATATAGATTCAGCAGCAGGTCCGTGGAATAGGGTAAGAAAAGCATAAACATTTAGGGGATTGGAAAAAAATGTTTTCAAAAATTTGAATGAATGCTTAAATGAAGGTTTTATGTATAATGAATTATGTAGTAGAATACTTAAATTCATATGGAAGAAGGAAGATAGAAGACAATTAAAAACTGGAGGCCAGTAGTATTGAATAATAATGATTATAATATCTTTATGAAAATAATATGAAAGAGATTTGAAACTAAAATGGAAAATATTATAGAGGATAGCATGTATAGTGTAAAGGGGAAGGGTTGTCAAGAATTATTAATAATGGAGAAACTGGGGATGATATTGTGAACAGAAAATAAGTGAAAATCATGATAGGAAACCTTAATAAGGCATCTGACACAACTGGACATGAAATCTTATGGGTGATAATGAAAGAATATAGTATAAGTGAGAAAGTTAGGAAATTATATATGTCAGCATATAGTAATAATACATTAAAAATACTTGTAAATGGCTGGTTAAGCCAAGAGGTACATATGAAGAGTGATGTAAGATAGGGATGTCCAGTGCATTGTATACTGTTTGCATTAGTTATGGGTTAGATAGTATGTGAATAAATTACAAAATGAAGGGTTAAAAATTCCTGTTCTGTTAACATACGCAGATGACATAATAATTGCAGAAAAGCAAAATTTGAATAAAACAAGTAATAGTTGGCACAAATGAGTGTTTGGGGATGATAGGGATGGATTTAAATAATGAGAAATGTAAAGGATTAGGTGATGTAGTAAAGATCAGGGGTATAAATTTTACAATTAATGAAATTTCTGTCTAAGGTATACAATTTAGGAATGAAGATGTAAGTAGAATTCAATGGGAAAAATAGAAGAAATGAAGCAAACAGCTTTTCTGGAGAACATATAAATTATCATTGAGAAAAAGGCTTATTTGATTAATGCAGTATTGATGTGAAAATAACATACTTAGCAAGTGTATTCATGTTGCCAGCAGTATTTGAAAAAAGATTATTGCAGATAGATATTTTTGTATTTAAATGTTCTTCTAGATTAAACCCATTAAAAAGATGAGTTTTGTATGTAAATAAAGAATAAGGAGACTTAGGGTTAATTAACCCAGTGGTGTATACTGCTTCAGTAAATGTATACAAAGTATTAAAATGGATAAATGAGAAAGATGAGAGATTAGTAGTAAAACTTTACAAATATAAGTATGATAAGTTTTGTGGTATAATAAAAAAGAATAAAAGAGAAAAAGTGTGTAAATGAAGAAATAAAATGTTACAAAAAATACTTTTTTTGTGGAAAATAAAAATTGATGATATAGGAAAAGAAAAGTATGGTATAAGAATGTAACAATAGTACATAACTATGTAAAACAGTGGGAAAATATAACAGATAAAAACATTAAAGCTACAAAAATAAGAAGCAAATGGTATAATCAGATAGCAGAATGTCAAGGTTTTTTTTTTTTTTTTTTTGGAGACTGATGATAGATAAATTGCCAGTAAAAGGAAATATGCCATATAAAAAGAAAGTAATAGAATATATTTACATTGTCCAGAAGAAGAAACTGTGGAACATGTGTTTTTGAAATGTAAAAGAGTAAAAACATTATGGGAAAAACTATGGGCAGGATTCACGATGGCTTGCACGGAGTCTATGAGCCGTGTAAGACTCCATGCAGCCATCGCGATCCAGGAACAGCCCGAAATCCCGTGTAAGAGAAAGCTAAATCGACTCTTACACGGGCAGGGCATGGATATGCTAATCACCCCACTTGCAGCCGAAAGGCATGCAAATGAGGTAGGTTAAGCGATCCACGAAGCTGAAACCAGCCCGTTTAAGAGTCGTGTTAGTTGCAGAAATGTACTCAGTTGACAACTGAGTACGTTACTGCAAATAACACAACGGAGCCATGACAGCTCCAAATAAACTGTGCAAATGTTACAGACAGCATGCCAATGGCCAAATATGTGGCCATTGGCATGGTAAACCGATGCAAACATGAAAAAAAAGAGGTTTTTTTTTCGGAGATCAGCGATGTTTAAACGCAGCGAAGCCCCGCGTAAACAGGCTGCACTATATAAAACTGAAAAATGAAGGTTTGAAACCCCACAAATGTGGGTTTTATGTTATGCATGGATTTGCAATGCAGGGACTAGCAGACCAAAAACAACATGGCCACCATCTAGTGGTTGCTAAGGGGGGAAGCTGAGTGTAAGACATGTAACTAAGCATTAGTAGGCAATCCTATGTAAATGAATGGTAGGATAGTGAATCACACTGTCACATAGCAAATGAGCACAGTCCGTGTAGTGTAAGAGTTAGATAAGGGGGAGTAACATTGTAGGAGATAGGTGACATCACAGGGAGGAATGTCAGGAAGAAATCAAGCAAATTGGAGCAAAGTGGTATGTGAAACATATCAGTCACACAGCAGAAAAAGAGGAGTGTCAACAGATAAGCATGGGAAAGTCAAGAAATGGAAGGTGTACACTGTGGCCAACACCAAAGTTTCTTGCTGTACGTGCATGCACGTGTGTGCGCACTGGGAGCCGCGGGTAAGACAGAGTGTGCGCATGTAAGTCAGAGTAAGCATGTAGGAGCCTGTTTAAAGATCTGTAAACCTGTTTGCGCTGGTGTGCGCGCGGTTTAACCCGAATAAGCAGATTCTAGTCCGTGTAAGCATGTGTGCGCTCATGGTAGCCACTGTGAGCGTGTTTTCGCTGGTATGCGCGCTGCTCCCCCTGAGGAAACAGAGAGGAAAAGGAAGCAGAAGAAATAGTAGGAAACCAGCAGGGAATACCTATAGAGGTAGCAGGTGAAAACAATTAGAAGCAGGCAATTACACAGGCAGAATACAAGCCCAACCCAGCACTTAAAACACTGCAAACAGCATTGCAGTATGTTTCTCTCAAGAGACACTGCAAGACAGGAGTAAGCTAGTAGAAGTGAAAACTGAAAAAGCTGCAGTCAGACCAAACATGCTAGGGGCTGCCATAGCTGTCATAAGGAGACATAGGAGACTTGCTGAGGGTGGTGACAATGGAAATGCTGCCAGACAACCCACAGTGAGGAGACGGAGAAGAGTGTACAGGCCCAGGGTCACCTACCAGGGGTTACATGAGCTGGAGATAGTGGAGCGCTATAGAGTGGACAGAGACCTCCTGCAGCAAATTGTTGAGTTGTGCAGGCCATGCCTCACACACAGAACCAACAAAGGGGAACCCATCCCAGTGGAAACCAAGGTATGTGTTGGCCTAAGAATACTAGCAACAGGTACCTTCCAGAGACCAACTGGTGATATGATGGGGATATCTCAGGCATCAGCCTCCAGGGTACTGCACCAGTTCCTGGATGCCATGTCAGCACATGTCGGTGATCATGTATATTTCCCCAATTCCCGTGAGGTATTGGCCAGCAATATGCGTCTCTTCCAGCAAATAGCAGAATACCCTGAGGTAGTGGGTGCAATAGACTGCATGCACATATGCATCAAAGCACCAGCCGGTGAGCGGGGTAGGGCTTACATTAACCACAAGGGCTTCCCCTCCATCAACTGCCAGGTCGTGTGTGATGCCCAGGGCATAATAATGAATGTCTGTGCTGGCTGCCCTGGGAGCTACCATAATTCCCATATCTGGCATTTGACGCAGCTATACCAGACATTTGCCAATGGGGACATCCCACATGGACACCTAGTGGGGGATGCAGGTTATGCACTGGAGCCGTGGCTGATGACACCCATCAGAAACGCACACACACCTGAACAGGAACGCCATAATGAGGCACACGCACAAACACGTAATGTAATAGAGCGTGTGTTTGGGCTGCTCAAGTCACGGTTCCGGTGTCTGAACACATCTGGTGGAGCCTTGCAGTACTCACCAACTACATGTACACAAATTGTCATGGTATGTGCTATGCTACATAATATGATACTGCGAAAACAGCTGCAGCAGGACCAGCATAGGGCCGGGACAAACAGCCCCCCACCATTGCCAAGGCCATCACAGGCAGAGCGTGACTCAGAGGAGGAACAACCTGAGCCTGCCCCAGTAGGCAGAAGGAGGCGTACCCAGTATGCCCTGGCCTTGGCAAAGAGGCAATGCATAGCACATACACTGGCTCAGTAGGAACCCTGGGAATGATACCCCTCTCTGACTCATTCATATAGTAACAGGGATGCCTAACATGACATAACCTGCTCTCAAACATGTACAGGGAGTGTAGTATGTGCATCTGACAGAGGCAGCCCTGCAGCACCACCTGAGACATGATTGCCATGTGTTAAGCAATGTAACACCATCTAGTATATGCAAACATGAAGACCCAACCTAACATCTCACCCTTACCAAGCATGATGCCACACTATGAAGACAACAAGATCAAGTACAATAATTGGCTGAGGTATTGCTGTTAGCAAGGGGGAACACATGGCTGACAGCCTGGGCTGACATGCCGAGCAAGACATGATGCCCCACCTGCTAGGGATGGCACGCACCCAGCACACCTGGCTGTGTAGATACTGGCAAAGGCTGCTGTTACCCCCACTGTGCCTGGAATAGGTAAGTCTGGAAACACAAACCCACCAACATAGGTAGCACAAGGGATAATAACCTGGATGTAATGCTACCCAATGCTAGAAGTCTAACCTGCAAGGTGCATGCAGACCAAACCCACCACAGCATGGAGAATGGTAATATGTGTTCTGTAACAGAAACCTGGGCTAGGCCCAGAAGAGCACCCTAATACTACCAGGTTATGCCTCATACCATGCTCTACAGCTCCAAAACATGGAACACACGACAATAAGAGTTTGGCTACCAGTAATTATCAAAAATAACCACACCCCCAGGTTGGTACCACAGCAAGAAGCAGCATGGACTATCCACGGGCAAATAACACTGTCTCAAACTGTGTACCTGTTTGAAACCTGCTACAGACCCCACACACAAACCCAGGTACCCCAGCCAGCCTTCCTGAAGACACTTCAGAGTATGAATGTCCCAACAAATACCAAACAAGGCACACACAAAGTATGACATAGGTGGCAATCCATTATGTATGGAAGAAGTAATCATGGACCTAGGGACACAAGTGGATGGTAACCTGTCATGTGACACACACACTGCCAAGGTGGCCAGGAAGACCTGCTATATTGCCAACCTTAATATGAAAGGATGCACATGTGGAGCTACAGAGGTCACTGTGCCCCCATACCCTTCCCTTATCAGGCCCATACGTGACAACTATGCCCCAGTTCGCATGTACCTTACCTTACACATGCAGCAGTCAGAAAGACCCCAAATGTACCCCACCAAGAGGATAAAGGGTCCAAACATTGGACATCTGCAGCCTGGCTGAAGAAACCACAGCCCAATTCAGAAGCATACTGCACAGTCAGAGGTGATGTATGCCTGATGTACAACGCCATGTCCAATCCAGAATGAATGGACATGCTCCACTGCAGAAACCCCAAATCCAGCAGACACACCACAGTGAGATATCTGAACCTGTACACATAGATTAATAGGATGTGCTGGAGGGACAGATCCATAACCCAGAGGCTCAGGACACTCTGGAACAGAATCCCAGTCCATGATAGGCTGAGCTTTACACACAAACTCAACAAGAGAAATCCATTGAAGTGCATGGGAGATAGTAGGTGTACACTGGGGGCCATCCCTGTGTCACATCTAGGAAAGTAAACCCTACGTGGGCATAATATGCACATTGCAAGGGGTGTTGAGACCCACACACAATCTGTCCATGCTCAAACAAGGCCAGGGCAGATAGCCTAGTATGAACCTATGAACCTATGATGATACAAATTGTGCAGGACACAAAAGATTATTACACAGCTGTCCTACCTGATGGTAGGAACCATGGTGATAATCCACAGATATGCTCTGCAGCACTTTAATATCACAAACAATACACCAAACCCACACACATTGCCAACATCCTACCTAACAGATTCTTTGCAAACACCCCACCAGCACCTAACTGCCAAATATCTATCCCAGGAGAGTGCTGGCCCCCGACATTGCAGATGCTGAGGTAACAGCCAGCATCCACAAAGCACAGCACACAGCATCAATGGTACCAGATGGTGTCCTGGGTTGTGTCCAACAAGTACTGTAAGAAGAATGGAACAGCAAATAGCATTACTGTGCACTATCAGTCCTACCACAGGATATGTACCCAAAGAGCGGTGTACAGCAACAGTGATCCCACACCACAAAGGGGGTGCCTGAATGGATACTGCAAACTATCACCCCTCAACTCCGAATATCTAGGTTGGCAAAGTAATGGAGAGGATGATCATGGATCCCATGAATAACGAGATTGGGTACCTACAGACATTGGACCCTACCCAGTGTGGCTGTCATAGGGCAGATCCTGCCCCGTACACATGTCTGACTTATGTGAAACATACACCAAGCCCAGTGATGTGGGGAATGTTGATCACACAGCCTATCTGGACCTTGCTAAACCCTTCCATACAATACCCTAGTTGGCGGTACAGATAAGCTCACCAGCCTAATTATAAACCCCTATGCAAGTAGATGGATTGCAAACCAGCTCAAGGACAGAACTGACCTGGCAGACATGCTGTAGCCATGGCAGACTGCAAACCAGGTACAACTGGCATCCCACAAGGCATGGTCCTGGGACCCCTCTTGTATGCTATATATGTCAGATAGGTACAGGCCAACATGGAAGGTCTCTGTCTGAACAGGTTTGCAGAGGACTACAAACTGGCCACCATATTGGACCCTCCAGCTGACACAAGCAACCTACAAAAGGCACACATAGAAACACACAAGTGGTGCCACAGCCATGTCAACAAGCTAAATGCAGAATAGGGTATAGTCAACCCCTGTGGAAACACAGTACATGGCCAGAAATTACCACATAGGTGTTAACCCAGTAAGTACATCAGGAGCACTAAGAGACCTGGGGACACAAGGTGATAGATATCCTGCATGTGACAACCATGTGTCTGTAGTGGTTACAGAAACATACCATATACCCACCTAATCATGAAGGTAAGCACAGCTTGGTTAGGGTAGGTCAATGTGCCTCTCCAGTCATCCATCAGCAGCCTCACAATTGTGTACAACGGCCCTTCAGGGATGTACCATAGCAGACACCTGCAGCAACTGGAATGACCACACAAATACCCCACCAGGAGGATTGCAGAGCTGTAACAGATGCCATGTGTCGCCTGAGTAATGTAACTGCAGTTCCACACAGTGCCATACTGCCTGGCTGGAGGTGAACTGTGCCTGATGTATAGATCCATGACCAACCTGGTATCAATGGACATTTGGCACCATGTAAACACTGAATGCTGGTGACCTATGCAGCTGACAGGCCTGAACCCCAGCACAGACATAAACAGGACATGCTGTACTGATTGGTCCATAACCCAGAAGCTCACTCCACTCACGACTAAACTCCCACTACAAGATATCCAGGGAGTCCCTCAGTGACTGTCATCCAGAGGAATCATGATGACTGGATGGGAGATGGTAGGTGTACCCTGGATATCACCTGTATGTCATGGGTAGACAGAGGCACAGCACACTAACCGTGACATATGTCATGGCAAACACCAGTAAATGTGTGTTGAAGGACAAACACTCTCTGACTAGCATTGCAAATGGACTAGGGCACATGGCCATTGTTTGTCACTGTCCACACAAGTTGTGGAATACATTAACAATGTCGGACAATCATGTACTAAGCTGTCTATATCTGAACAAAATGCAACATGGTCATATCTGCACAACTGGCCCTCAACCAGTCTGGTGTGCTCACTATAAACATTACAAGCAGTGATAGGACTGAAACCAATTATACTGTCCACCACAGTGAAAGTTTTGCACCAGTACACTACACAACAATACAACTGTTTGGTCAGCAGGAAAGGATGATGACAACTGTATGCAAACTATCCCATGGCGACCATGCAGGCACAGCATAATGCCTGTTAGGTTCAGACACACAGCAGTTGGGCAGTAAGAACACAACCTGATGTCCAACACTCAACTGTACATGTGATATATAGATGGCGTCCACACACAAACAGAAATGTGGTGGTCCACAGATCCAAACATAAGGAAAGGTCACACTGGGCATGCTCGCACACTTAGATATATGAGATGTGGCAGTCAAGAAGCCATACAAACTGTGAACTGGGCATGCTCACACACTTAGGCCATGTCACAGTTCAGCAGTTGCACACACATATCTGGCATTTCTATGTGTTAACACAGGAACCTTCCACAATACAGACATCTGTCCAGTGCACACAGTGAAGTTACAACAGAGACATAAGTAAAGTACTGGATCCCACTCATATGCAAACATCTCCCACAGTACACACGTTGTTTATAGAGATAGGGAGGGCTATGGCAATAAAGACCCACAAACAGAATATGAGCAACAGATACTTGCATCTGACAGGTAAACATATGGCCGGAGAGTGCAATACCTGTCTGTTGTCCCTAGGGAATACAGAAGGCTATCCACAGTGTATTTGGCGTCTGCCTCCACAGTACAGTAGGCCACTGTGCCTGTGCAAAGTTAATGCATAGATATGCTCTCCCCCTTACTGATGGATAGTAACAGATGTACATACCTCTTCATCCATAATGATGTCAGCACACTATACATATGTCAGGAGCAGAAATTATAACCAGTAATGTGAATAGCGTGCTCCGCTACTGCATCTCTAACAAGTGTCATAACATAGTTAGGTAGGGGTTTAAATCCTGCAAGTGCTCAGTGTGTGTGTGACTGTGTGTGGGGGAGTAGTGTGTGCAATTCCATGTGTATGAGAAATGTCCCTTTTGGCAACTATTACTACACAACACATGCTGCATATTCCACTGTCTAAACACTGATGATGTCAGCACCCTATAAGTACAGCAGGAGAAAGCAATCCCCCCAGTAATGCAACTAGTGCGCTCTGCTAATGCGACTCTCACTAGTGTCATAACATAGTTAGGTAGGGGTTTGAATCCTGCAAGTGCCCAGTGTGTGTGTGTGTGATTGTGTGTGGGGGAGTAGTGTGTGTAATTCCATGTGTATGAGAAATGTCCCTTTTGGCAACTATTACTACACAAAACATGCTGCATATTCCACTGTCTAAACACTGATGATGTCAGCACCCTATAAGTACAGCAGGAGAAAGCAAACCCCCCAGTAATGCAAATAGTGCGCTCTGCTAATGCATCTCACACTAGTGTCATAACATAGTTAGGTAGGGGTTTGAATCCTGCAAGTGCCCAGTGTGTGTGTGACTGTGTGTGGGGGAGTAGTGTGTGCAATTCCATGTGTATGAGAAATGTCCCATTTGGCAACTATTACTACACAAAACATGCTGCATATTCCACTGTCTAAACACTGATGATGGCAGCACCCTATAAGTACAGCAGGAGAAAGAAATCCCCCCAGTGATGCAAATAGCACACTCTGCTAATGCGTCTCTCACTAGTGTCATAACATAGTTAGGTAGAGGTTTGAATCCATTTGTGGGAGTGGTAACAAGTTGTTCCATAGCAATGCAGGGAATGAATGATAAGAAACCTTCAGATAGGGTCTTGCAGCTAGAATAATGCTCACACTGTATGTTTGGGTAGTTGCAGTACAACCATAAAATGATGTGTGTAGAGACCGTCATATTCCCAGTGTTGTCAGGAAGGCCAAGTGGGTTTCCTGGGTATGGGAGTGTGGTGTGTGCCAGGCTATGAACCTGAAGGCAGTCTAACCCACTGTGTGTTGCACATGGAGAGGCTCTGATGCTTTGTGCAGTGCCACCAACCTGGGGGTGTGTGTATCTGAGATGCCTTTGGATACATCCCCCCTGTTCTGTTTTGGTGCATGTGTAGGGGATGACAAGCATGGTATCAAGAATGACCTGGCACTGATGGTGTGCACCTGGGAGCCTTGTACCAGGAGTCTGTTACTGCACGGATATTGCTGTACCCCATGCTAAGGACAGTTTCCATTGCATGCATCTTGAGGTTTACACTGCTGCTGTTGAGTAGCATTGTTATTAGTGTCCCATCCCGTGTGATACCTGTGTAGGTGGCTATGTAATGTCAGCCTTGCATACAAAGGCACTATGTGTGTAGCAACAGCCTCTGCCAATATACAACGGCCCATGGGTGACAGGTGCAAGCTATCCCAAGCAAAGCAATGTGGCATGTCCAGCATGTAATCCCACACTGACAGGCATTGGATCCCCTTTGTATGTCACTGAAGTGCAGAAACCGATGATCCTGTCTACATATTGTGGCAGCATTCATGGTGAGGGTGAGATGCTACTCAAGGCCAGGGTCATACCAGCCTGTGCCACAAGTTCAGAGAGCCCCTCTATGTCCCCTAACATGTAGTCCAGGGAGGTGCGTCAGAGGTCATACACACTGGCACAGACAATGACTGAGTCATACTGCTACATGCCTTGGAGTGACCGCTTTGCTTGCGTTATGTGGTGGATCATACTGCCCGACGGGCAGCTCAGCGTGATCATCACCTTGTTCAGCCTGGGAGCAGGACCACCGTGTACGTGACAATAGAGGTACCTCATACAACCGTAGCAGGTGTATTGTCTAGCCGTATGGCCTGACACTGTTTGGCACACAGGCTTTGTGAGCTATGTGCTGCATGTGCTCTGCTCTGGCATAATGTTTGCTTGTGTGTCTGCTTTGCAGGTGTCAGCTGCTCAGGCAGGATGCTATTCTGAGATCCCAGTAATGTACCTGTGTGTGTCTGTGTTTGGATTGTGGTCGTGGCAGGTCTATGGGAGACTGGTACTGTATTCACTGTAGTATCCCACTCCACCTGACAGGGAATGCCAGTGCTGTGTAAACAGAGCTTAGCCCCCAGTTTGGCTATGTGGTTGCATCTCTCACATGTGTTGTACATGTATGGGAAGGGTAGAGGGTTGACTGTGTACATGAGGCAGCTGTAACAATGCCACATGACTCACAGATTCACCAGCTGGACCTGAGAGTAGATCGACAGGTGACCTTTGCACATGCTACCATAGCATTGTGACTCCCATACTAAGTAACGACACATAGGGCCAATGGGGAACAAGGTACTCAAGGTGACTATGTGAGGGTGTAGTGCTCCTGATTTGTTAGTGCTGGCATATATGAATGCTGTCTTGAGCAAATGTGAGGTAAGTCATATGCAATGTGTTACAGGCAAGCTACATGCAAACAGGACAAACAGTGACGTTCTGTCAAGTGACACATGGACATCAGTACAGTAAGCAACACAGATGTCACTAGGGATCCACAGAGGCACTGTATATCTGCACTGCAGGTGGAATCAGTGTTTCAGGAACATAACAGGCAAACATGCATACAAACAAAACTACAGTCAGCAGGCCTGTATGTAGACTATGCTACAACAAACAAGGTGTACGACTTCCAGTAAGTAACAGTGCATATATGCAGGCACTCTAAGCCAGTACCCAGACATTCCCAGGTCAGACGGGCTGGGTCCAGCCGCACCCCACACAAGTGTATAGACCACGTACCTTCGTAATGTTGAATAACTGGCCTGATACCCAAGTGCTCATACCTGTAATAATACACATGTCAAATAACAGACAATGAGCCCTCACTCAGCAGTTCCAGACTTAGTATGATGTATGCTACCTGTCCTGGCACCACAGTATCCTTGACATGTATGGACACTCTCCCTCCTGTCATAGTTAGTTCTGTGTTTTGGTGCTGTTATGCATGGTATGAGGTGTGACCTTGTAGTGCTAGTGTGCTTTTGTGAGCCCTGAACCTGTTGTGTAGTACTGCACAGATATCAACATCCTGAAACATCTGCATTGCAGAGTCGTGTGTGGACAGCATGCAACTCGCAGTTGACATGGCCTTCATTGAGTATCAATATGTGCATTGTTGTATCCCCTGTGCTACCTATGTAGGTGGCCATCCCTTCACAGCCTCACCACCAGTATGCAAAGATGTGCAGACAGAACAGTGTGGTAATTACTATGGGTGTACAAAACAATACAATGACATTCATACTGTAACTGCATCAGGCATGCTGGTATATACCCACAATGCTATAATTACACTGTACTGTTGTCAACATCATACTATTACAATACGTCTATGTAGTCACCCTGTGCATTAGCACCATGTTAACCTGTTCCTGCACCGATTTTACAGATTGCAGGAGGTGGCACAGTTTCATCATATGCACAGGGTGTGTACCTGGTATGCCTGAGTCTGCCACTGATTCAACCAATTGACATGTCTGTGTGTGTGTGTTGGTGAGGGACAGCAGTACAAGATGGGGCAATGTTGATGCAGTGTGTGCGTGTATGCGGTAGCCCTAGGTGTTATCACTTTGCATGTGTGTATGAATGCACACAGTCCCACTTCATGGCTGCCATATACATGTGTTTGTGGACAGCCACAGACTGTACCTGCCAGGTCATACAGATCACTGTCTGTGGCCACGGACATGGTACCTGTGCCTGGCAGGGGTGCTACGGACCATATCAGGTACCAAGCCAGACTGGGTGCTGTCATCAGAAGCAGGTGTTTGTTGACTGGAGACAGGTCCCTGTTGGGACTGTCCAGTGCCATGTACATGTGGTCTCCTGGGGTGGTCTGATGACAGCACAGACCCAGCATTGCTGAGGCTGCTGCTGGCACTATGTGAGCGGCCACAGCCCTGTTGTCATCCGCGATGGCTGCCAGCTGCTGCTGTTGCTGGCATACGGCCACGTCGACACCTCAACCATCCACCATTGCCCTGGCTCATGGACATATAGTTGTGGAACAGATCTAATGTGTCCCCCCAATGTTTGTCAATGACCTCGGTGAAGTTGCGGATGGCAGCCGCAACATCACACATACTGTCACTCATGGCTGCGAGACATGCTCTCAGCTCCCTCAGACAATGTCTGGTGTACCGTTCCATACGTGACTGTGCCTGCATTACAGCCCGAAACATAGTTGGGGTTGAAAGACCTCTGTGGGCACATCTGACAGGGGCGGTATGCCCACGGATATTCCCACAAGAACCCATGGACGTCTGCCTGTGTGGTACCGTGTCAGGGCCCTGGCCATGGCTGCAGTGTGGGGATGCATGTGCCACCAGTACCACATTACCCTGGTCAATGCCCACTGTATCCTGTCCATCACCTAGGGACATTGGTGACAAAGGATGTATTGGCAGGATGACTGTCCGCATTGATGGGGTCGACAGCTGTGTAGTGTCAATTGGCTGACCAATGACGGACCCTGGCATACCTACCTGTGCCATTACACAGGTATCATCATCACTATCCACAGCAGCTGATTCAGGTTCCCTGCTGCACGACACCAGAGCAGCACCAGAACCTGTGGGAGTAAGACAGGAAACACAGTTTACAATGTGTACACAATGCCACCACTGATGCACACATGCGCACATGCGCACATGCACACATGCACACATGCACACATGGGCACATGCACACATGCACACATGCACATGCACACATGCACACATGCACACATGGGCACATGCACACATGCACACATGCACACATGCACACATGGGCACATGCACACATGCACACATGCACACATGGGCACATGGACACATGCGCACATGCACACATGCACACATGCACACATGGGCACATGCACACATGCACACATGCACACATGGGCACATGCACACATGCACACATGGGCACATGCACACATGTGCACATGTGCACATGCACACATGCACACATGGGCACATGGGCACATGCAAACATGCACACACCTCAGTAAATGAGATATCAACCCACAGACACAAACAAACCTGCAATCAAATACATAGCACTACTGCTTCAGCCTATTATTACTATTAGTATACAGAGTAGTGAAGGTAATGGTATTACACACTCACCAGCATGGATAGGCTGCCTTGCTGTTACACCAGAGGGACCTGCGGAAAAGAGACATTTATTGTCAGTGGGCACAACTGTGCCATTGATACTGTGGGCATGATACAGTTCAGTAGTGCAACAGTTGGCTTCCACAGGTGTACTGCAGATAATGAGGTTATCAGTAATGCACAATAATTACCAAGATTACAGCTACAAATCGAGGACACACCCCACACATGCATAACCTAACAGTGTACAGAATGGTCAACTATACACATGGCATGTTACCTGCATGCTCTGTGTCCTGCTGCTGTGTGGCTCCAGCCTCCATCATTACACATGTATGCTGTTGTTGTTGCTGCTGTGCTGGAGCCACAACACTCAAGAGTAGTCCCTCCAGTCTGGTGAGGGGGGGATGTCTAGCCACCCCACCACCTGTGGCAAGCTGCTGCCTGTGGATATCCAACACACTCTGATGGACATTTCTAATTAAATCACTGCAGTGATGGTGTACCTGCTCATATGTCCGGTTATGTGTGCCTATGTCATTTACCCGACGGACCAGTTCTTGCCACAGTGCAACCCTCTCCTGCTGGTTCTGGCTGGTGCGGGAAAAGAGTACAGCGAAATCCCGCACCAGGCTCTGGTGTATCTCCTCCTCCTCTGCAGCGGAGTAGACTGGGTTCCGCTGGTGAACCATGGCCCTGAAAAGGAGAAGGGAAATATGTCAGCAATATCTGTCAGCAGACTATAGCACACATAATACACATTATACTTGACTGCAGTGATATAACTTAGGCACCATATATAGCATCTGTCTGTCTATTGGGGGATACACATTTACATGACCAGATATCAGTGCTCATCCGACAACAGTGCAACAGTACCTGGCACACTCTATACAACAGACTAGTATACTGCAGCAGTCAACGCACTGTTTCAGGTACAATACACAACCTCACACTGGGGGTTTGAATCAAGGTACTGTATGGGGAACATTATCAGCCCATGCACTGCACACAATGTACGTTACATATTTCACTGGTAATGCACACTACTCTTACTTGCCATAACCCTACCTACACCACAGTGACATACAGGGTAACACAGCACAACATATGGCAATGTAGTATGTGTTGATTGCAATACCCCACACACCTGTCTCTGGCCTCACACCAAGGACACACACTACCATGACAGGCAGGCAATCATGGTGAGCAATCACACCAGTACACAACATGCACCCAGTCACTAGCACTCATTCCACCTGACATATTCCGTTTGCAATGTGTTAATGGGTGTGCATTGTGTCCTAGGTAGGTAGTGTGCTTTTGGCCCTGGGCCTACAGCAGCATACTGTTATGCTACCCAGACCCTTGTGACACGTGTTATGATCGTAACTGCTCCTTACAAACAGTTAAACCGGGTGACTCATATGGCATATTACCTATCAACATAACATCCAGCAGGGGTATGTCTGACATCTACTCATGGGGAGCCTTGCTTCTTAATTCTGTGTGGTCTACTACAGGGTATGTCATATCTGTGGGTAGGGTCCCGTACCTCCACCATGTGCTCTATACTGCAGTGACAAGGACGACAGACATAGGTAATTTGTGTTGTGGATGTTGGAGGTGTTACCATGGTTGGTAGACAACTGTCATGGGTGTGACCGAACTATGTATATCCAGCAGTGGTAACCTCTATGTAGGTAGTCTGTGTGCACTCTGTGGTGTTTGAGTGCATTGACACAGTTACTTGCATATGTCTGTGTCCTTCACCATATCTGTAGCTGTCATGGGAGGTACATACTGTGTAGGACATTGTGGGGTGTGGAGGGGTACAGTGACCTACATGTCCATAGCTGACACACCATGTCCGCTGACACATTCCATGTACAGGTATTACAGGACTAGTGTGCCACTGTGTATATCGATGTGGAGCCTATTGTACACTTGTTGACACTCTTCCCCCCTGACACATGCAGTGGTGGGCAGGCATGTACATATGTGGTGGTTACTGGTGTCAGTGTTTTTGAATGGGGTATGGTACTCCAGTATCCACACTGGTATTCACTCCATGCCTGTGACACCAGGCACCTGTAGCAAGACATCTGCACACATGTGCCTCACACAGTCTATATATGTATATATATATATATATGTATATATATGTATTGATATATTTATATCTGTATATGGATATATATCTGTTTGTATATATGTATATATAATATGTATATATAGATGTAGATATATATACATATAGATGTGGGGAGAGAGGAGGAGAGAGTGAGAGAGAGACACAGGGTGAGTGTGAGTGTGAGGGGGGTGGGACAGAGAGTGAGAGATAGTCATATACAGACATATCTGTTGTCAGTCAGATCTATGTGTATATGTATAAGTCTCTACAGATATCTATATATGTATGTGTGTATTACATATATCTGTACGTACATATTCTACCAATCTTGATGTCTGTGCAGTAAGTGAGAACCTGGTTCAAGGCTCCTGAGAGCACACCAGCGGTACCAGGCTATACCCCGTATCATGCGTTTTGGCCCCAGGACTTGGGACAAAACAAAAAGGGAGGGGGTGTGTCCATATTCATGGAGGATACACACACCTCCAGGTTAGTGGCAACACATGAAGCATCACAGACCATCCAGGTGCAGATAACCGTAGGCAAACCTGCTATACAACTGGTAGTATGTTACAGACCACCCTCCCAATCTCAGGGACCACAGTCAGTCTTCCTGTAGACATTGGAGGATATGAATGTCCCACCACACACCATCATATTGGGATAGTGCGACCACCCTAAGATACACTGGGTGCATTATTCTACCCCAAACACCCTAGCCCAAAAGTTCCCGGAATTCACTATGTCAAATGCAATGGAACAGCTAGTCACCTCTCCCATAACAGGAGATAATATACTAGACCTGATCATCACAACCATGGGGACAATGTGCTACACACTGGAAGTATACCCCTCACTAGTCACATCTGACCACAGACTAATCCCCCTGGATATACATATCCCACCTCCCCCACAACACAAAAGACTACAGTGGGAAACCTCTCACATGCCAACTTTACACGTCTTATAACTGAGTTGGTATCCTTAATGCCCACTGGGCCAGTGTAATCCACTTCCCACAATGCAGACACCTTCACATATGCTTCTACAGACATCTCCAAGAATGCATGGATCATGCAATTACAAATGAAACCATGATCCTCTCCACCAAGGGCAGGTGTCCTGTCTGGTGGACCCCAGCATTGAACAAATTGTATAACAACAGATGGTAGCTACTGCACGGCAGAGCATACTTCCATAGAGCTACGGCATCTCTCATCAGCAGTAGTAGAAAGATAAGTTTTGTCATACAAACATGCAAGGCCAACAATGAGAGGGACATCACTATGGTCACTACAGATAACCACAAGGCCTTCCTCTGCTATGTTACACACCTAGGTGGGAACCCTCAGTTGTGTTCACAGTTAGTTCACAGTGACATACGCTACACTGAACACACAGATAATGCCAACAATCTGGCAGACAGGTTCAGCGCAGGTTTCTCCCCTCCCTCACCCACACATGTGGAATTACTTATCCCAGCTGACTGCAACCTCCCTGTCATCTCAGATGTCCAGCTGGGAACCACCCTCAGCGGAGCTGAAAACACAGCATCAATGGAACCCAACGGTATTGCAGGTTGCATGCTACGTGAACTGCAAGAGGAGCTACACATGCACATTACATGCTATTCAGCCATAGCCTTACTACAGCATATGTACCTGGACACTGGCATACAGCAACAGTAGTCCCACTCCACACAGGAGGCACCTCTACAGACCCTGGTAACAACAACTCCATAAGCTTAACCAGCCTGGTCTGCAACACTATGGAAAGGATCATTATGGTACCCATACACAGAGACATTGGGGACTTAGACACTTGATCCCACCTGGTTTGGCTTTGTAGAGGGCAGATCCTGCCTTATGAACCTGGTTGACCTTTTCAAATCAGTCACTACAGCCATTGCTGAGGGCACAGCGGTCCATACAGCCTACCTGGACTTGCCTACAGCATTCGACACAATACCGCACTCTGCCATCATAGACATGATCAACAGCTGACATGTAAATCCATATGTCACATGATGGGTTGCAAACCAGCTAACGGATAGAAACCCTATAGTCAACCTCACTGGTGCCATGTCAGACTCAGAGCCAGTCACATGTGGTGTCCCACAGGGCTCTGTCCTGGGACTGCTCATGTTCGGCATATCATTCTCAGATGTGGAAGCAGACATGGGAGGGTAGTGGCTGACAATGTTCAAAGATGACTGCATACTAGGTGCCATAGGCGATACACCTGCTGACACATATATCCTACTGACAGGCCTCACAGACACCAACAACTGGTGGCGGAATCATGGCCTGACACTGCATGCCACATAATGTATACTCATACCCTTTTGGACGGACAAGGTACCTACATATTATCACATAGACAATAACCCACTGAGTACAGACAAAGTAATCTGAGACCTGGTGACACTGTGCAATGCTGACCTCTCATTTGACACCCACGTTGCCAAAGTAGTTGGATGGACTTCCTACCTTGCTCACCTTATCACGAAGGGATTCACATCCACATCAAAAGGGGTCATTGTACCCCTATACTCCTCCCTTATCAGGCCCATGACTGTGTACTATGCCCCATTTGGTATGTACCTCACCTGGCACTTGCAACAGCTAGGGGGACCCCATGAGTACATCACCAGGAGGATCAAGGGTCTGCAACAACTGTCATATGCTGCCAGACTAACGTAACTCATGCTCTATTCCATAGCATACTGCCTACGTAGGGGTGATCTGTGCCTGATGTAGTAGGCCATGTCCAATCTGGTAGTGGTGGACATGTTCCACCTCATACAATCCAAATCCATCAGAAGCATGACAGCTACGGATTTAAACCTCAGCACACATATGAATAGGACATACTGTAGGGACAGATCCATCACTAAGAGGCTTCCCATACTGTGGAACAGGATCCCAGTTCATGTTAGGCAGAGACCCTCACTGACACTCTTCATGTGCATTCTTGACAAGTGGATGGGAGATCATAGGTTTACAGCAGGGGTCTTCTCTGTGTCACTACTAGACAGAGGCACAGTAAACTAATGCTATTATGTAGGGGGGTCTTCACTGTGTCACTACTATACAGAGGCGCAAGTTTCTAAATCTATTCTATACACTGTCTGCAGATAGCCTAGTACTAAACTATGCCACTGTGAAACTATATTTGTCTATGTATTTCTACATCCCTCTCTATCTATGTATACACATATGCATATTATATATATATATATATATATATATATATATATATATATACATACATATCTCGATATACATACATATACACATGTTTTATATATATATATATATATATATATATATATATATATATATATATACTCCTTTTTAGTTCCACATATGTGTACACACAGTAACGTACTGCTGAACACCCATTACTGTACAACCTACTTGTACATTGCACTACAACCTATATTGCTATGTGCACATAGCTACCGTCACATACATATGTATGTGGAGCCTTCAGTGACAGTTTCAGTATGTCCCCGTCTCTATGCACATCCCCATATACATAGATACAGACCAATAACACATCTGGGGGGTTCACAGTATGTAGAGTATTATAGTAGTACTTTACATTACCTGTGTTTGTTGCAGCTGTTTGTGTAGGCTTGCAGTTGCTTGGCCTGCTGTCAGCCACTTTGCTTTGTTGTTTCAGGGTTTTTTTTCTTTCTCTTTCTTTCTTTCTTTCTTTCTTTCTTTCTTTCTTTCTTTCTTTCTTTCTTTTTTTTTTTTTCTCTCTCTCTCTCTCTCTCTCTCTCTCTCTCTACCTCCAGCGGGTGCAATGACAGTATTGCATGTGTGGACTGGGAGTACAGGATGCTTTTGTAGGTATCTGCACATGTCCATGTGATGGCCTCTGCACCAATTGTTAGCTAGCATTTACTAATTGCATGCAACCTGTTGTGTAGTGATTGCAGTTCTCACTGTGATTACAGGCCTGTGCTATAAAAAGGTCTGTTAGGTAGGCGTAGCCCTTTCAGATTATCAGGGTGGGGACCATGCTGGTTTGCTGTGGACACTGTTCTGTGAGTGTAAGGGTTGGTATGTCTCTCATATTTCAGGCTGTGTTGTAGACACTGCAATGCATGTTGTTCTGTAAGCTGAGTATTTCTTCCTCCAGTGTCCTATTCTCCGTGTGTATGTAAACTGACACCTACGACTAGTAATACTGTGTATATGGGTGTGTGTGCTTTCCTGTGGGGATTGTGGTGTAACTGGTATATAGCAGTGGCTCTTGCAATCTGTTGCTATGGCTTCAATATTTGGCCTTTACATTCACTTCTTGTATGCCTGCTAGGTGTCTTTCCTGTAATGTGTTGCTATGGCTTTCCTATTTTCCATTTACATTCACAGCTTGTAATGCTTGCTAAATCTGTTTGGCCAGCAATTCCCTATGTGTTTGTTGTGGTAGGGTGTTACTGCATGCAGTATGGTCTGGCCATGGTGTGGGCCTTGACACTTACAGGTGTATTTGATCATGCTGCTGAGCAGGCCTCAGATACTCTCCGGTGCATCTTTTATCAGCCTCATGGAATGGTACATAGCAGTGGGTTACTGCAGTGACATATTCTGATACTCTGCAGTTGTGACTGTGGGTTATTTCAAGCATATGTATAAGTACACCATTTGTGCCGTGCAGGTGGTGCATACCTTTAGTCAGTCATAGTTACCATTGCATGTGTAGTTACACCTTTCTGCCTACTGTTAGTACATTTGACAGGGTGTCAGTGGGGCACAGTTGACATTTGTTTTCACATCAGGGACATCCCTGTAACTCAGTCACAGTTGCTATGTCTGAACTCTTAACTATTCAACTATGGCAGTGTTTATCCTGCTCTGAGTATGTGTGTGGCTTGCCAGATGCTACTGTGACATTATTACCTAGTAGCTACCAACTAGCATGACTGTTTCTCAGCACACAGTACTATTTTACAAATCCACTAGATTTGACAGTAAATTTACATGACATGCTTTGTGTACTAGACTTGTATATTCCCTTTACATTAATTCCTACTATTTTATGATATATTTCTTTCAGCACAATGTTCTTGTATAGCACTCATGGCTTAGTGGTAAGTCAATAGCACACAAACCCACGCACGTTCAAGCTTGCACGGCCCAACATCATCTTAGGAAACAAACAAAGGCCAGTGGTAAGTCATGCAGACTAGTGTTTCCAAGGTCCTGGGCTCGAGACTGAGGGAGGTATTTTATTTTGCTGCTGAGAAAACTACAGGCCTTGTCATTCAGAGTGACTAAGGTACTTTTAAGAAGATGTAAGCGGGTTAGCGCTGGTTTGTGCGGATGTCAGGAATGCGCACTGCCGCTTAACTTCGCGCACACCCACTTACTAGTGCTTAAAAGTGCTTACTCTCGCGCACACCCGCGCTATTTTCTTTGAAAGAAAAGAAAATGGGGAGATAGGAAAGTGGTGAAAAAGGGGTCACAAAGAGGTTAAGACAGTAGGGAAACAAGCTCGGGTTTTGCAGGAGGGATGTAGGAAAGGCCCATAGCTGCCCATTTCTTCGTCAGCAACAGCTGTGCATATGTTTGTAATTTGGTGTGAAATTTGAAAACTTCCACCCCTGAGAGAGGTGTGAGGACAACAATAATATTTGTTGTACAGCCAATTGTAATTGCCAGTTTACATGTCCAGCAGACATGTGTGCAAAATGGGCAGCTATGTATGGGGCGTAATTTTTTTGTGGGTACAGAGTGCCCTTTTTTTTTTTTTTTTCAGGTGAGAGTGGTATGTCAGGTACAGGAAGTCGGTATAGCTGGGGAGGTAGGTAGGGGAGGTTAACAGACAAGACAAACAAGACGCATACAGGGGCAGTGTATGACACATGTGGGGGGGGTTACACAATTGACGGGGACGGATGTTTGGATATCTCGAGCCCATGAGCCCACAGATGGCAACAGTGGAACTGAGATCCCCACCCATGGGCAGTTGCCACTGTGCCTTCACTGCCCAGGATGGGGCTTTGCTGGGGGCTGTGTAGGCCGGGCGGCAGGCATGCCCGTGAGTTGTGCCACCCGTGCCTCAAGCTGGCGTAGGGGCCCAAGCACAGCATGCCGGATCTCCCTACGCACCACAGTCCGGACACTACGGAGGCTGAGTGGATGTTCTCCTCCGGCCACGCTTGCAGAGGGGGGACGAGCCCCATCCCCTGCAGCGCTTCCACCCACAGGTGGCACAGGGCCACCGGAGGAGGGTCCGGCCTGGGCACTACTGCCAGGTGCACTCGCCAGCTGAGGTGGGAGAGGTGGGTCCGCTGGAACCCGCCTTCCCTGTCGTCCTATGTTTTGCATTATGTTATGACAGTTTGGGTTAGTAACATACAATACCATTCACAATTAGTTGTAACAGCATGCATTAGTATTCCCATTAACCAAACACCCATAAATTCAAGCCATTGAACAGCAAGCATAACACATGCATAATTTGAACAGCAATACACAATCCAACAACATGCAGGGTTGATTGATGGCAACAGGCCATCAGGTTTGGATGTATGAACAGGGCAGATGCATCAACGTACATGCAAATATGTATGAACCAACAGGACAAATGTCCAGGGGTGTTAATTGTGAATGCACATACCCATTTCACGTGGAATGGATTATTTGTGGTTATAGGGTAGGGTGAAGAAATATTTAATTAACAACTTCAAATACCTATACATATGTTGTACATTTCTACTAGCTGCATATATATACACACTACAGGTCTGCCTACAGTTTCCTATGTGATAACTACTTCAAGTTGGTGATAGGAATGTTACTGCTACATCAATATACATTTCATGTTTATTCATACACATTCATATCTGGCTCTGTTCAGCTACATCATCCTGCTACATTTGCTTTATATAGCTAAAGACAACTGTGGATGTTTGGTATTTCAGACAACCATACTATCTGCATATTGCAGACTGAGAGCAACATATCCAGATTTTGGGACACACATTCCAGCTTCAGTACTGTTTTCAACACATGTTGCTGTTTGGTTCTGCCTGTCACATTCATTTCATTCTGTACTGACTGCAGTATACTTTATTCAGGAGTTATTACTACTTTATTGGTGGATTCATACCTCTTTCTCACACTCTCTCACTTGTTTTATTTTTACAATTCAGGATGGTACTTAATTCTAGGCTTTATTGACATGTTTTACCTTTAGTTATAACAATCCTTTCCAACAGTCTCACTTATGTCATGTTTCAGAATTTCAACAGGGATATATTTCACACATGTGTTTTACTCAGCTTCTGCAGCTGTACTTTTCAGCCTGCTGCAGGTTATGTACTATTATATTACAGGTGGGACATCTTTATTTCAGACTTGTTTCATTTTTATGTTTGGATTACATGCTGCATCACACATTTGTAATCAAGCAATACTTGCAAACTCTCTTACACTGTTACTTGCACAT
This sequence comes from Protopterus annectens, assembly GCF_019279795.1. Taxonomy (NCBI): domain Eukaryota; kingdom Metazoa; phylum Chordata; order Ceratodontiformes; family Protopteridae; genus Protopterus; species Protopterus annectens. The sequence goes on along the minus strand of NC_056741.1, from coordinate 1,725,303,124 downwards.
TTTATTAATTAGTGACTACACTGCACTCTTTTGCTAACTGTCATACTTATATATTTATTTACAGTTACAGGGAGAGAATTACTAACCTGCCTGGTGGTGCAACCGCACCAGCCTATCGCCATAGGCTCAACAGTTCGCAGAATGAACACCTGCAGCTGTAATATAAATGAAGTAATATTGGAATACACATCTCCATAATATCAGCTAGGTTAATTTCTTACATAAATAACTACTTGTAACTTACTCAGTAGTGGGGCATTGGGCATTTACCGGGCCTCCTGGATCCAACTGTTCAGTTGGCCCTGCTTCCGTCTCTTCAGGTCCGCATGGTGGTGACAGACCTGCTCACCAGTCCTTGGTATTCCTGTGGCACTGGTGAGATCATGTGCCAACCGGTCCCACGCCTCAGCCCTATTTGCTCCCCACAGGACCTGGCCCTGCATGAGTTGGGCCTCATGATTATAGACGAGGAGCCAAACCATATATTTGGACTCCACAACGCCTCACCACTGTGCTCGGAAGCAACTACCCTCTCCTTCACCTGACATCCTGGCTGCAAGTCGGTTCCACAATCGGTTATGCTGTGTATTCCCGCCTATGGGGCTTATATATGCCATTTTTCCCGCACTTATCTGTGATTGGCCATTTTGGAATTGTATCAGCTTCACAAAACCTGCTTTGTCATGCTCCTCTTTCTATTTATTCCTATATATATATGCTATTACTGCATTTGTAAGTGCAACTGTCATGGCTTAGTGGTTCAGTACTTTGACTATGGTGCATGGTATTCTGGGTTCGAACCTGGCCATTGCTTTTTATATTTTATGACTGTCTACACAGGCTAGGAGGTGTGTCTGTGTAAAGGCAGTTTTGATACAGCTTGCTCAACGTTGCCCGTCGGTTAGCTTGTTGGCGCGGTGCGCAGCTCCACGCAAACGGAGCACGCTGGTTTACGCATGGTTTGGCTGTCAGCACGCATATTATGCTCAACTCAGCTACAGGCACACAGTTTCAGCGTATGAAAACACTGCTCAACCCCGGGTACTCATTTTACACCTATCAAACCACTGCTCACCTACGGGCACTCATTTTACACCTGTTGTAACACTGCTCACCTACAGGCACTCATTTTACACTTGTTAAAACACTGTTCACCTACAAGCAGATATCCTCAACTTGTTAGACTGTAGCTCAGCTATAGGCACATCTACCATTTTTTATTTTTTTTTATCTCACATTTCTTCAAAATACATGGCCCATTCCATTACATTTTACATAAAATATAATTTTATATATGTACATATATGTCAGGGACTTGTTTCGTGCTTATTTCACTAAAAATAAAAATTGATGTTTTGGGGGCTCAAACCACGACTGCCTCCTCTTCAGCCGACATCTCTACCGCTACGCTATTGCTTCTTGGCTTATTTTGCATATTTAGTTCTTATATGCTTTTCCACTGACTGCTAACTGTGGCTAATCGTCGGGCATGCCCGCGCAAACGAGCGCACTTATGGGCAAACATCTTTACAACTTATAAAAAAATATATAAGATGTTCATTTATACATTTTATGTTCATAGTCTGTGGGGGCATGTGTTGTGTTGTGTTTATTCACATTTACACGGACTCTGTCGTGGGGGTTTACTTTCGGGACTTTTACTCTTCTGGGGGCGTGTCCGTTTGCAGGGCTTGCCCTACGGACACGCCACCTACTGTCTTACACGGACCATGTTAGCCTTAGGTGTGATTCAGCATGCCCTCATGCATATGCATGACATGCTGACGTCACACCGTTTAACTGCAGCCTCCGTGTAAGCCTTGTAACTCTTACACGGAGGCTTCGTGAATCCTGCCCTATGTAAAGAAGATTTTTTAAGATATAAAAGAAGTGGATTAAATAAACATGGATATGATTAAATATGGATATTATAAGAATAGAAGTAAAGAATAGATAGACATTTATTTAATGTTATATGGGTTATATGGAATGAATGAATGAAATTATGTTTAATGGTAAATAGATGTTAGCAGCAATATTACGTAAAATCAAAGCTGGTTATGGAAAAAGGAGTTGGGGGTCTAATAAGGATGAAAATATAGCATGGTTGTATAGGAAATTATGAATATGTGTAAATAAATGTGTATATTTTATTATATATTTGCACATATATATATATACATATTTGTATTTGTAAATGTATAAATATTTTGTAAATAAGTTATTGTTGTATATAAAGAACACCAACTCATAATCAGTACTCGCAATGTTGTTTGTTAGAAAGTACATGCACATATTCCATTCCTACACAGAGGCAGCTGGTATGACAGTGCATGACATAAAACAGCAACACAAGGGAGTGGAGGTGAATGCCAACTCAGAAGCAGTATGTAGCATAGCAGTAGAAGATTTGGAGGAAGCTTTTCAAAGAAAGATGTTTGATCAAACTGATGAGACAGCTGGAGAGGAGTGTATAGTTACAACTCCCCAGTTGCAAGGGTTGTGGGATGATATACTGCAAGAGTTAATTAACAAAGTGAGCCAGAGAATGAGGTTTCATGGGAGGACATTATGGGAAACATAAATGAAGGAGACAAACAAACAATGCAGATAGGAAGTAGCAAAAAGATAGAAAAAGATGTACCCACCAGAGATAGTAGCAGCCTCACAAGAAGGAGTGAGAGAAAAAAGAAAGGAAGACAGCATGAAAAGAAAATGTGTGTTAAGAATACAAAGGAAAAGGGAGCAGGAAATGAGCAGATATAAGGTATGGATAATATAATTTCACCTCTGGGAGTTAAAGTGCAAGAGGTTAGAGCATTTATCTTAATTAACAAAGAGAATTTTTGTGACATTCTCTGTGAGACTGTACAAGGTATGGAGATATTTTTGTGTGAATATGCAAAAAGACAAAATGAGAATCCTTGGAATGGATATATAATAAAAGCATCTTTTTGAGAGACTAAAAAGAAAGTGTACATACAGTTTTGAATGGAAGTAGGAAGAGAGACTTTAAAAGAATATTTAAAAATATATATATAAAGAAATAATAGACATTTCAAAAGTTTATGACAATAGGGATTTATGGGCAGGGGCATGGGGTTGTAATGTTATTCTGCAAATGGAAATGGATACAATTGCACATATTCCAAGTGTTATAAATTTCAATGGCAGCAGGGGTGTTACAAAATATTAGGGGCAATCAAAGACATGTTATTTTTGTGGAAAAAAAGGACATTTAGTTAATAGTTGTAACAAAAAGAAATGTTATATATGTTGTAAAAAATGTGAACTTGAATTTTATAAATGTAAAAGGGACATTTATATATGGATTGTAAAGAAAAAGAAAATGAGCTATTATAAAGCAGAATAAAGAGAAATAACAAGAAAGGATTGAAGTTGAGATAGAAATAAATGAAACTTTAGAAAAGAAGGGAGATGCTAAAAAAATAATATAGGAAATGAATTAGAGATAGCATCATAAGTTAGTGATGAAAAAGACATAAGGTGGAAAATGGTAAGGGGGGAAAATAATTCCATTCAACTCATACAACTCCATGTAGGCTTCGCGCAGATCCCACACAGTGTTTACATGTTTGCATGATGGCGAGTGGCAAGTGGTAGCACTCAATGCATATTAGTGATGTTTGACATGCCTAAGTTAAGTTAGGTGGCTGGCAATGGAAACCATGTAAGTGAATGTGGATACAATTCTGTTATAAGCAGATCACCTATAGTCTGCCGATTTGCACAGAATGACACAATGGCCACTAGGGCTTCACAGATAGCTGTGAATCTTTTACTACAATGTATATCCACAAAGGTCATAATAATGCAAGGATATTTAACCAGAAATAGGGATATGTTTCAAATAGATGTCATATAGACATGGGGTAGAATGAAACTCAAACATACCTGTCATCCTCTTTGAGCAAGATATGTGGACAAAGCCATTCATTCATAATGGAAAGACAAAGGGCCAAAATAAGGACAGATTTTTAATATTGCACTTCCAAACGTAGAAAGTTGATAGAATAAATAGGTTGTACATTAGCATGAACTTTCTGAGGAGCATGAAGTTTGAAACTCAAGTGTCAGTTATCAGTTTCTGACTTCAATTCGCAATGGCATGACAATGATTTGTCAGAAATAAAAATGTTACGAGGAAAAGATCACAAATATGTGACACAAACTGGACTTTCTGCACAAATCAGGACAGCTGAGAGGTATGCATGCAAATGTATGTAACAGTGCCACATCAGTCCAGAGATCATCCCAGTGTTATGGCAGAAAGCCACAAATATGATAAGGAAAACATTTGGACATCCTTGGAATATCTGTACAGTTGAAAGGTATGAATGGGAAGCATATGGTCCAAACACAGTACAGGACAGTGTACTTATAATGCAGAGTATTGTGATATCCCATTCCTGTTATTCTGTACTGAAGCTGTGTTAATGATCTGTAATAGGACATGGACTGCCATGTAAAATGATCACCCAGGGGAAGTGCTTGGATTGAATAGGGAAACACAGATGAATTGTAGGAATGAGCACAAGGAAAATGGACATGTAAAACTCCCTCATGTACAGAAGAGGAGGGCATGTCAATGGAAGATGGCTGTAGCAGCAAATTCAAGCACATATCTATATGGTACAGTATGGACTGTACAGTGAAAATGTGTTGTCTGTGACTAGCACACAAGGTGACATAACAATGGGGAGGATAACTGTGTGAGATAAGCATCCTTACATGAATAATACAGAAGACATCCATCAGGGATCTGACATGCAATTGTGGTAGGGTGCGTATTGTGAAGCTGTGTAAACGCATATGCCTGAATATAAATGTACTCTCACCAGAGGTCTCCAGCAAGGTGGCCACAGGTAAAGGATCATAGAAAAATTGCATGAACCAACCAGAATAATGGACAATATCAGAATAATACCACCACTAATCCCATGCCTCTGACATATATGATGTGGAGTGATAAGAGATGAGACTACACACACACACTCGAACAACTGTTATGATATAGCCATACTCTATGAAGGTAACCGTGCACACTGTCCTGCACTGTAATATCTGCAGGATGTGTTAGGAGGGACACTGCTATACCTGTATGCGACAGTCTGGGCAATACAGGCTAGATGCCTTGTTTGCATGGTATATATATATATATATATATATATATATATATATATATATATATATATATATATATATATATATATATATATATATATATATATATATATATATATATATGGCACAATCCACACTGTCACAAATGATATACATGCCATTAATGTTGACAGACACCTATCTACAGTATGTAGTGCGTGCATAACCAGAATAAGTAGCACACATGCATCTGGTGTAACAGCTTGATTTGTGTTCCGCACCATCAGACAGTTATGTATAGTCCACAGAAAGAATACCTATGTATGGCCAATAAGCTGCTGAGACAAAGGTGGTACACTTCAGTTACACATCACTGGAAGATGTATAGGGAGGTACATGAAGAAGGGTGCTTTGTACACAGTTATTAGTGTGATGAAGGCTGGGAACCATGAAGGTATTATGGATTGTGATGTGCATGTCCTTCACATACCCAGAACATGTGTAACATTCAAAGGAGCAGTCAGCACTTTGACCACATGTTGTTGGATGTAACACAATCTATCCTAGTACATGGGTCACATAACTATTGGTCTGATTATAGGGTGTGATGTCCACACTATTCTAGGGTGGTGTATTTATTTCCTGATTCAACAGATCCCTCCATGTTTCTTGTCAATGCAGGAGCTGTCATGGCTCTGGCAGCAGTTTTTGGTATGTGTTAACACTGTCTGTACTATACTAATAACAAAGTTAGAGTCACTGATTGCCCACAATCTGTAGTCCTTCAGGCAGCTGTTTGGACACCGCATGCATATGTCATCTGTGATGTTCATCATTTAACTATTGAGCAGGAAGGGGCCTAGCAGACACCCTTGAGGTACTGACCTGATCACTGGACTGGACATGTAGGTCATGTCACACATTTCCATATAGTGAGATACCATGTCGCACATTTCAACCTAGTGAGATACCACATATGTGATACACTGGTCTACCCATTTGGTGATATAGCTGTTTATGGCCACATATGACAGTGCTGATCAAATACCTCAGTGTGGATCTGTATCAAATGCCTTGAGCTGGTCAAGTTCCACAATATGTTACTGCTTTCATCATGCATGCCCTCGATAACCACTTTGAGGACTTCTAACAGATGTAATGAACTTGACGTAGCATTACCAACTCACACAGGTCTTTTGCACACACCTGCAATATTATTAGTGTACATGTAGAAGAGGTCCATGATGACATATTGGTCTACCTCACAGTTGAGAAGGGTCAAGTCTCTCTTTGCATGCATTCATCAGGTGCTGACCTCCCAACTCAGGTGGATGCATGTTGATGTACACCCTTGTATGGGAACATAGGCCATGTGGAAGGAGTGTTGAACTGTGTATTCAACCATATCAGGAAGGTGCATGTGCTAAGTCATGCCAGAGGTGATCTGTGATGTTGTCACAGCCCGTTAATTCCATGTGATAGGCATGGATGAAGGTAAGACAGGGCATACTGCCTATTATGATCTGGGCTAGGGTTTTGACACAATCCCCCTTGCAGGTATCATTGAGAAAAACTCCAAGCTGAGGAATAATGCATCAGTTGATAGATAACCAATTGTCTCATTGACAAAACAAATCATGTGAAGGTTGTTGAATTAACCTCTGCCAACAGAGCTGTCACCACTGGCAAACCTCAGGTACTGTGTTTGACAGCTTCACATTTTGAACTCTATTTCTTGACAGTACAAGCTAAAGTATATGGCCTTTTGCTTACCAAGTTTGCTGAATCTTGCATATTGTGTGCAATCATTGAGACCACCAATGGTGACAACATAGTACAAGAGGAGCTAACAAACAAAACTGAATAGTGACAAAGGCACATGATCTAGAAATAAATGGAGAAGTATATGCTTCTAATGTTGTCCATCTGAAAAGTGGAATTTCATGTTAATCACAGCACTGACAACAGTCCTGCTATGCAGAAAATCAGTAATGCAAGCACTGGAAACACATGTAGATAACACTCTGAACTTTGACCACCAATAATCCACACTGATATTTAAAGACTATGTTGTGCACTATGTTGTGCACATCATAAGTCATGCCATCATACTGAGAACTTAGGATTGTATGACAGCATTTTAGTAAAACATCATCACAACAGTAATATAGTATAATGCTCTCTTTTTTTTCATTTACCTCACCAGACACATGTAGCAGCTGGATAGACTGCAGGGCTTTTTCAGCAAGATAACACAGTGCCTATAAACCATACCATAATGTATGTGGATAGATTAAAAGCCATGTCACTGCAATCTTTATTGTATAGGATGAGATGACTTCTAGCTGGCCTCAGGGCCAGTCTTTGACCCTGCGTGGTTCGGAGTACTGCATATCCAAACATCTGATATAGCTGGTGTAAAATGTTCTCTGTAATGTCAAACACAACTCACACACACACACACACACACACACACACACACACACACACACACACACACACACACACACACACACACACACATGACTGCAGTGAGAGTAGAACCCCAATCTAAGTATATGAACTACAGAACACGGTACTTTACACAAGTGCCACATATCAAGTCTGACTTGGAGTGTGTCAGACAACACTTTATAGCTGATAACATCAGCAATGTCTGTTGAAGAGTATATAATAGCATTCCACAGTTTGGTGTGAAATGCTCTGTGCAATGTCAAGCAACAGCTCATACACACACACACACACACACACACACACACACACACACACACACACACACACACACACAGTTGACTGTAGTGAGAATAGAGCCCCTTCCTAAGTACAGAGACTATAGAACACAGTACTTTACATAAGCGACATGGCAGAAGTTAGACTTTTACAAGGCTGCAGGCCAACTTATAGTGGATGATATCATCAGTGCATGTTGGAGAGAAGTTGGGAGGTCTGCATGAAATGGATTTGTAGGCAAGTGCAAGTATCAAAATACTCTCAATTCATGAGATTGGAGCAGTAACTGCAGGATACACACTTCTGCTCTTCTGGCTAGACACAGAAACACACACACACACACACACACACACACACACACACACACACACACACACACACACACACACACACACACACACACAGCTGACTGCAGTGAGAACAGAATCCCTACCTATCTAAGTACACAGACTACAGAACACAACATGTTAAGCAAGGACTACAGCACAAGTCTGACTTTTACAAGACTACAGGTTAACTTATAGTAGAAGACATCAGCAGGCTATGTGGGAGACAAAATGTTGGGACACCTGCATAGGCTCTTAGCTTCATATGGTCATAAGAGGCTACAAGCCTAATGACCCTACATTATTTAGAAGCCTAGCTGTGTAAAAACACAAGTACCTTTATTGAGCATAGTGAGATGGTCATTGTTAGCAGAGTAAATTTGTGAGCAGCACCAACTGGCCCTATCCCTGAGGGACATACAGTAGGTGCCATCCCAGAGGTGAATTTACAATCAGCCTACCGGTAGTGAAGGTTGCACTTGAACAGGGTCACTGAGGAGCACTGATCCACATGCAGTGGGCACCTATTACAGAGAAGTGTGAGTTGACGGGGGATATATCTGTTTCTCCAGCATGTTCTGTTTATGTCATAGACTATGTTGAGAACCCTTGGCCAAGTTATTCTTGTCCCATTTTTTTGCAGATGTCCAGCATTTCTAATAGGGCAGGGTCGGAAACTGCTCTGTGGGGCAGACGTAGGTCATCTCTCAGCAGCCTGCATGATACTGAGTACACTGATAGGTCTTCCATTCTTTCCATGTATGTCATGTTTGGAGACCCTTGAGTCTCCCATGCACAACGCTGTGTTTTCTCCAGTTGCTGCAGGTGTCTTGTGAAGTACAGACAGAAGGGAACATTGTACTCAATCAATGGTCTGATAAGGATAGAGTACAGCAAAGGTATGACCACCCTGGTCTTGGATGTAATGTCCATATGTACGATGTGCGAAGGGAAATTGTGTGTTACCACTATGGACACATAGCAATGAAAGTATAGTTTTCTATCATCATGTTCACAAGTCTCACAATATTGTGTTTTAACTTAGAGAGGTGCTATGTATATCATAATTAGCAGGGGTACTTTATTGCCAAAGGGGACATTGAGCCATTGTATGTTTTAAGGTTCAGTCCATAAGTTTGGCACCAATCATTTGTGTGTGGCAGCCTCTTCCATAATATGTTACCATCATTGGGGGACTCTAATAGTGCATCCGGTTACCAGTCATCTGCAAACTTGGTAAACCACAGGCCATCTACCATTGTCTGTGCTTCAGGGAAGTAGTTTGCAAACAGCTGAGGGCACAGCACAGATGCTTGTGATATTCTAATGGTAATTGGCTACTGATGGAGGTGCAGTCCCCAACTTTGAGTGTATGCTATGTCAGTGAGGCAGATGCCTATCCCTGTACTTCTGTATGGCTTAATTCCTTCATGGGAGATCTTCAAACTGACACATTAATGGGGGATAGGTCAAAGGCTTTGGATAAGTCAACAAAAGTGGTATGATCTGTTATCCCTCATCCAGTTCTGTGGGGTTAGTATACAAGAAGTCCATAAGGTTCAGTGCACAAGATCTACCCTTGACAAAAAACAACATGGATAGGGTCAAGTGTATTGAAGGTCACTTATGTCCCTATGGATATGGTCCATGCTGGGATTCCTTGCCTAGCCTTGCAGATAAGTCCCTTTAGGCATATGGGTCAATAGTTGTAGTTCCACATGTTATCAGATTAATGTGCATTGCATAGCACGCAACATTTGCTATTACATTTTTCACTTTGGTTGATATATGTGTGGAAACAGTACTGAAACCCCAGGGTTGCAGTGCTTGTGGTGGTGGCAATAGATGGATTTATTGTAAATATGTGGCATATTGTTAGATAGGGCCCTCAATTTGTATTGTTTATATATGTAATTTCATGTCATATACAGAGAATGGACAGTAAACAGCAGTAATACAGCATAATATGTATATTTCCATAGCGTAACAAACAGTGGGTTTGCACAACAGCTAGCAAAATATATACACATGAGATGCACATGTTTCTGCATAGGTAAGCAGTGTGCAAACACGAGCCATATTGGTAAAGTCTGATAGTATTGATCATCAAGTTGGGTGACAGTGAGAATCGAATCCTCACCCACTGAACTGTCATGGCTGGAATGCTTAACTTCTCCTCCTCCTCCTCCTGGAACATTGCAAAATGGGGGAGAGCAGCCTCTCCAGACTGTGTAGGCATGTACCAGCAGTGCAGTGCACAACCCTATGCACCATCCTTGGCAATTCACGTGGGTAATAAAATCACCCACTGCTTCCAGAGGGTACCACTTGACTAGCCTCTGGGGCAGACTACCTGAGGGGACAGGTAGTGCAGTGGCAGTAAAGGCAGTGCTTCCAGGATGGCTGTCAGTCATCAGAGATGGTGCAGAGCCAAAGGAGTGTGGGCAGGAGGATCCTGTGGGGCAGGCCTACCGTGGTGTGTTGTGGAGCATTTAGTGATGTGGTACAAATGGATGACATGGACACATTTTTATGACACGTAATACAATTCAAAAATAAAAATACAAAAATAAAATAAAATAAATAAAAATAAAATAAAAGAGAGATAAGGGTGTGATGAGAGAAAAGAAGAGATAAGATTAGTACCTTCGTATGTGACATACAATGCATTGATACGATTATTTGACTCTATTATCTTAACTTTTACTTTTTAAGACTACCAACTCCTAACAGATAACTTTTACTTTTAAGAATACCAGTTCCTGACAGATACACACTATACTACAGATTGCAGCAAGTACTCCTTGACATGTGCATATATTGCACGTATGCATATTCCAGTTATACAGATTACTGTTTACCACAGGGTATTTGTGCCACTGCTCTAGAGGTTTGAATTTCATTTAAATATAATTTTAGAATTAACAGCATTGTATAGTTGGGAAGTGTGGTATTTGAACCAACGACCTCTTACTAAAGTCTATTGGAATGTTGGTTTGTGCTATAGGCTACTGCATGCATACTTGCTTTTACAGTTGAGATATTCATGCTCAATTTGATATTCTCATATTGATCTCTTGGTTTGTGCTACAGACTAATGTATGCATACTTGCTATTACAGTTGATATATGCATTCTCAAGTTGATACAACTCTAGAAAATACCAAAATGCTATATTTAAAGTTTAATGCTACAATAACACTACTCTTCTGCTGCAGACATATCACATGCTTCCAGCATCCTCACCAATGTAGCCCCATGGGTTCAGACATTTACCTCATGATCACAGACAGCTGTGAAAAAAAAACAGAACAGAACATAATACCATTACAAATACCAGTCTTGCCTATATTCAGCTTTTAAGTCTTACAACTACTTTCTGTAATTGATACCTACACAGGTGTGGGGTGTCCGTAGTCCTAAATTCTCCAATCCAATTGCCGAGAATATCCCTCTTCTTCCTCTGTAGGTTATTGTAATGATACCTACACTGGTTTCCAGTGCATGGGATATTAGTGGCACTGGCTACACCTCAGGCTAAGCATTCAAATTATACAGGGAGCCAGAATAGTCCCTTGCAAAAGCTTGTCCGCTGTGCTTTTTAACTAGGAGTCCAATAAAAATCTTGCACTCCTGGACAACCCATCTCTGTCCCCTGTAACTGACACCTTCCCCACAAACACCTGCCACATCTGCCATAAATCTAGAGCAATGGAGAATGATTCTTTTCCACCAGTTCCAATCATCGCATTTACTGGGAATGAGCTAATTGCTTGAAAATGCTGTGCTCAGCTTACCATTGCACAAATACAGTACATGATGTTAAGCAGAGTGCAACAGTGGCAAGCAGTGAGGCTTTACATAATTGCAGTTGTGATTTCAAAGTTACTGGATGTACATGCAGTTATGTATGTGTATTAGGCAAATGTGAAGGCCATGCCAGTCCAGATAGCAGAATTATACTTACAGGAATATAGTACACAGTATATCCACAGTCATACATTTGATAATAAAAGTTATAATACATAGATATAAACATAAAAAGCTGACACAATATTAGTGTTGCAGCCCTCATACATATAATTAATATCAGCTGCATTATGTTATAAGTGAGAGTGACTGCAATAGGCAGTGGAACATAGTAAAAGTATATGTAATATTCTGTATTCAAACCCAGGACCATGGGTATGGCAGTCCTAACTTACACATGTTGCCACAAAAAGGCAGAGGAAACAGTTGTCTATGTTGCAGTTCATTGATATAAACTGCAATGTTACAACAATAAAACAAAGGTTGCACACTCTGTACTAGAATCCAGGACCATCTGTACTCCAGCCCTACACTTCCACCTGCTGGAGGCATAAGACTACATGATGGCCCCTGTTTTACTAAGCATTCTTAAGGTCTTGCTGTTAACCATAAAATATCAGGATCTGCAGGCAGAAATGAGACCAGTGTGGAAGAAAGATAGCCAGACAGTTCCAATAGTAGTAGGAGCAACGGGTCTTATAAAAAAGAATCTACAATTGTATCTAGATATATTACCAATCCATGTAACCCTGTATGAATTGCAGAAGGAGCCATTACTGGGCACGTTGCAGGAGTTGTGAATAGCACTTTTGGCTGACATCAAAGATTGAAACAATACCAATTTCATGAATTTTAATCATACTTTGACTTTGGAATTGGGTTCATTCCCATCATGGTATTAGAAACCCAAAAGATTTGGAGAAATTAAAATAGGGATTAACCACCATGCAACATTGCTTAGTGGGTTCCCACAATGCCCAGTAGTATTAATTGAATGCATTTGGTTTCTGTTTTTGCCTGCTTTGGTCCTGTCTGCACAGATGTCCAGTTTGCACAAATGAGATAAGCACAGTGAAACCTGGAATTCATTTTTCTCTGGTTCCCGTGTTTGCACTAAGCCATGCATCGCACAAACAGCAACCACCCAATAAATAAATAAATAAATACATAAAAATAAAAAGGAGAGATAGTTGAAATCAGGAAAATCAATCTATGACATACAAACTAGAAAATGTTGGTACACATGAGATATTTCCGCATAGGTCTGGATTTGAACTCGCACTCCAATGCACATTCAGAACATGGGATGGTACCTTATCCATCTTTGCCACACAAACAGCTTTGAAGCAAACTGAAATCAATCTGCACACAACCAACTACAACAATATCTACAGTAATATCAAACTATACAAGTGTTATTTGTACGTTTATTAGTTTTGTATGTAGTGCACCTAGTGACCACACAACTTGTCATGACTATTGCTTGCAAATATACATCTCTGTCATACATATCTGCGTTTGTTGGCCATTCTTCATTTGTCTGAGCATGAACTGTATAAGCCATTCTAAACATTGACTTTAAAATGTGTGAGGATATTAAGTGAAAATAATATCATATGCAGTTGCCAACAAATGAAGGACAGGATGGTTATTAAAGAACATAGCCTGTGACGTGTGCTGCTTACTTACATTTCCAACCTTACAGTTAACAATTTGTAGAGCTAACCTGGTACACCTAGTGGAAGTAAGGTAGCCTACAGTGCTATTGTGTTTTCCTTTTCCAAACCACTGATCTTTCACAGTTGCAATCCATTAAAAACAAACACAGAGGGAGTGCCTGCACTATGTTTACATCTTCTACATGGATCTAATCTTTTGGGATTCAGCTATTTTAATGAGTTCACACCTCATTTGTATCTTCACTGTGCTAACAGCCCTGAATCTACACCATATAAAAAGGCAACCATTTAGCTAGACAATCTGATGGTGAGGAGACTTGCTTATGTTGGGAAGACTGCAGATAATGCTATTTCTTCAGGATATAGCTGTACAGAGGAGTACTAAACTTCAGAAGGTATGCTTCCATTTGGTCTACTACATACTGCATATTCTGGAATGTATTTAATAAAAATCTAAAGCAAAGGCATTTGCACTTTTATCTGTGCACATTAGTTAGAAGTGTACTGATGGCAGGGTCATGTTTGCCAAGCCATTTCAGAGGTATACATGATTGTCAGTACATGAAAATGTAATGGTGTGTGATAAATATGTACAAATGTTTCAGTGACAGTTCCTTTGATGACACTTTTAGCATTTCAAAGATGTTTTGTTAGCAAAATGTGTCATTTTCTTGTTCTTTTTTTTGGGGGGGGCAAAGGTGAGTTACTGTAATGGCACAAACAAGAATAGACTGTTCTTTTGTGGGGGTGGAGCAAAGGTTAGTTACTGTTATGGCATAAAGAAATATGTGTTTCTCTTGTTACTCTCCTTGTTTTGCATCCTGCTGTTGTTCATATTTTACATTTGTAGACTGTTGTATGATTCTACATGGGGCAATACTGAGTAGCTACAGTTTCTGTTTTATCTGGACTCAGTTATTCAGTACTTATGTAATCTGTTTCTTTTAGGACACCTATGAGTATGCCACCCAGGCATGTCAATCCTTGGAGACCCCCCTTCACTGATGCTGATAACCAGGTTATAGTGGATGCCTTTAGGCAACACTGTGCTGCTCTGCTGGAAATGGTACAGGTAGATATGCCATGTAGATGCAAATTTGGCAACAGATAGTTGCTGATCGTAATGCCATGGGTGACTGCAAGAGGACATATGAGCAGGTGCACCACAGGGCCACTAACACGATAACATCTCCATGGAGGAAACCAGCTGCATTGGGCTATGACCAGATGGGTATCAGGGGATGGCCTGCTAGGGAACCACCACTAACACCCAATGAAGAGTTCCTGGCCAATATCAGAGATCCAGACTGTTCATAGGAGAGTGCAGTACAGCATGTTTTAGATGTGAGAGGAACCATGTCAGGACAGCAAGCATGTCCCAGGAGGAGATTTTAGGTAGGCTTTGGCATCTCAACAGTTGAATACTGTTGTATAGTAAAACAATTGAAATTAACACTTTAGTTCTGTGTCACATATTTTTGTGGGGGATTAAAGATTGCTGCAGTAATTAGCTTAGGTTTGAGTTGATAGCCATGTCCTGGTTGAAAGTATACTTAATGGACATATAAAAGGGTAAAAGTATTACCCACTGTGTTACTGTTAATTGTGATGATGTTGCTCTTACCTCCTGCTTAACTTCTTCCAGGACCTTCTGGATTACAGAGGAGAATCTGTTCTGCAGATGGTAAACCAAACATGTCAGTACTGCTGAACAATTTAAAAAATATATTTTAGTGTGTGCTGTTAATGTCAGGCCTGTTGTGTGTATTGCTGTACTGGGGTCTATATTAAATAATCAAATGATAATTTATCAACCCCATGTAAGTGGAAGCTTACAAACTCGAACGCCTAGAACAGCAATTTAAACTATTTAATATGTGTATTGAATAAATGCTTAAATGTGGGATTAAAATATAAGGACTGTGTAGCAGCGTATTAAAATTTATATGGAATAAGGGAGAAAAAGAATATATAAAAAACTGGAGACCAATTGTTTTAAATAATACAGACTCTAAGATATTTATGAAAGTAATACACAAGAAATTTGAAAATAAGATGCAATATATAAAGTGCAGGAAACTGTGTAGATTATAAAAGGAAAAGGATGTCAATAATTATTAATTATAGTGCGAGAAATCATAGATAATGTAAAAAGAAAGAAAGAAGATATAAAAGTTATGGTAGGTGACATTAATACAGCATTTGATTCAATACAGCATGGCATTTTGCAGAAAATAATGGATATGTATAATATTAATAATAAAATCAAGCAAGTGTATATAGCATCTTATAAGAATAATAAAGTAAGAATATTAATTAACAGATGGTTAAGTAAAGAAATATATATGAATAATAGTATACAAAAAGGGTGTTCTTTGAGTAGTATTACATTTGTTTTGTTCATGAATACAACCAAAAAAATGAACAACAAAATTGTTTAAATTTAAATGGAAGCTGAAATCTAGTTATGACGTCATATGCAGATGATATTATTACAACTAAAACATAGAGTGAATGAGAGAAGTTATTATTTATTTAGATGAAAGTTTAAAGGAAAGAGGTATAACGCTTAATAAAAAGATCAAAGGAATAGATACAGTAAATATATCAGGTGTACAAGTTTCTATGAAGGAAATATCTGTTTTAAGGTTAAATTTTGATAAATAAGAAAATAAAAAGGAATGGGAAATAATAACAAAATGAAATAAAAGATATCTGCATATTATGAAAAACTTACAGAGTAGCATATAAGAAATAGCAGATTTGATTAATTCAGTGTTATAGGAAAGATAGCAGATTTAACAAATTTTGTCATGACTCCTACAGGATATGAAAAACTTTTACTATAAATGTTCTTCTTTATATGGGAGTTAAGACTAAATTCTGTTAAAAATAGTCTTTTGTATATGAACAAGGTAGAAGGAGGACTGGGTATGATAAATAAAATGGTTGATGCTGCTTCATTACATTTATAAAAGATATTATTTATTTATTTATTTGCAGTTTGATTACCGGGGAAGTCCACTGGGCCGAATTGACCCATTTTCAGTGGAGGCCCAGGGAGAAAAGCTCCAATATGCATTATACAATTTAGATACAACTGATAGTTAATATTAAAGATAATATTATGTAGAATAGTTACTCATAAATGCATTCAATATCATGCATAGTTAACAAATTCATTAAGCTTGAAGGTAGGGATCATACAGTTTCATTTGAGGAAAACAGATATGTGTTAGGTGTGGAAACAGTTTACATACAAACATTTTAATAAAATGTAAATACTCTTTACATACACACATCAGCAGTAGAATGCTATTTACAATATTTACAAGGTTGGGCTGTGTGAGGGTAGCTGTAGGAGTTGTTGAAAGCTTATAGGGAAGCTATATAAATTGTTGAGAGCTTAGACAGGCTCATAGGAAGATAACTATGAGAGTTGTAGAGCTTGGGAACCAGAGAGAGAACCCCCTTGGATTAGGTTGGGTGAAGGCAGGTACATTTCCATTTAGTGGACAGGTGTTTAAATAGTTGGGTTTTGAAGTTTTCTGAGTTTGGTATGGTTCTTAGTGTAGAAGGAATGGAATTCCATTTTTTGCCTAGTGAGAAAGATAGGAGAAGTTGGCCAGTAGGATGTTTTGGTTTCTGGATAGTAATTAAGTTCTGATTTTCAGATCTGAGAGCTTTGTTGGGTGTATAAGGGGGAAGGATGTTAGTTAGAGCGGGACATTTTGTTGGGTGAAATAAGAATCTATGTGCCGTAGTGTGTTGGAGATAGTCTAGGTAGTTATGGAGTTCAAGCCAATTCAGGGATTGTCGGGTTAGGCAGTGACGGGTGGTATTTTTAGATTCAGAGGCAAATTTAGAGATTTTATTGTAGCAGTTTTCTAGTTTAGAGGTGATAGAGGAGGACAGGTTGGTTAGGAGATGGGCTCCATATAATAAGGAAGGAAGAATGTAAGTCGATGCCAGAGTTTGCCTGGTAGAATTGGAGAGAAAGCAACTATTTCTGTACAGCATACCTAGCTTTTGGTGGGTTTTCTTAATATTTTGTTGAATATGAATATCAAACTTGAGGTGTTCATCTACAGTAATGCCAAGTAGTTTGGCAGAGGGGACCACTTCTATAGGTGAGTTGGTTTGACTATAGAGTTTGAAGTTGTTTTTATCATAGGAGAGGGTCTGTGTGGGAGGGAATAGTAGAATCTTTGATTTATTTGCATTGAGAGAGAGGTGGTTTTGGCGCATCCAGTTTTCAGTTGTTGAGAAGGCAGTATGGGTTTTAGTCAGCAATTCAGAGAGGTTTGAGGCAGAGCAGACTAAGGTTGAATCATCTGCGTATTGAATGATTTTAGCATCAGGAATAGCAGTGTGAAAGTTATTGATGAAGATGTTAAAAAGCATTGGCCCAAGGATGGATCCCTGTGGTACGCCAGTTGGGATAGGTAGGAAGGAAGAGATGGAGTTCTTCCATTTGACTGTCTGTGATCTGTCAGATAGCTGGAGAACCAGGATAAAGCATTATGTGAGAGATTAAGGTTTGAGAAATGACAGAGAAGGTGCTTGTGGGAAACAGTATCAAAGGCTTTAGGCAGTTCAAGTAAAACAGTAGAAACTAAGTGTCCTAAATCTCGGGCTTGATTGACAGTTTCTAGGAAAGAGAGAGTAGAGCGGTTATTATGCTATGGCCTGGACAGAAGCCATGCTGGGTAGGAGTGAGAAGATTGTTTTGGGTCAGGAAAGGCTTAAATTGGAGGTGGATGCATTTTTCTAGGATTTTGGAGATTGGTGAGAGCAAAGCAATGGGGCGAAAGTTTGAGATGCTGGTATTTTTGCCTCATTTATGAAGAGGAAGAATATAAACTGAATGCCAGAGTTTGGGGATGTATGATTCTTTTATGGATTGGTTGATAATGATGCTGATTGGGAGAGCAATGCCATCAGCGGCACATTTTAGGAAGGAAGAGGGAATATTGTCGGGAGCGTTAGAGCAAGGTTTAAGTTTGGACAAAAGTTTTTTTATAAAGTTAATAGAGATGGGCATGAGTTCAAACAGATGAGGTGAGTTAGAAGGGGGAGAGGGTAGAGCAGTTGGGTTATTACTGGGAAATGTCTTGGTGTGGGTAGTAATAGTTTCTATGAAAAATTAGTTCAATTCAGAGCCTAGCTCGAGGTCAGATTTACTTGGGTCAGGACAGGGATTATTCTTGGAGCCTGGATTGAGGAGTGAGTTTACTGAGTTCCAGAATGTTTTGGGTTTTTATTGTTATTGGACTGAAGTTTGATATAGTAGGATTTTTTGTCTTTGATGATGTTTTGCATGGTTGCGGAGCTGTTTATATTGGAGGAAGGTATTGGTCAGTTATTGTTTTGGTAAAGCTTCCATAGTTTGTTTCTGTGGTGCATAATCTGTTTTGGCTCTTTGGATAGCGAAGGAGCAGTTTTAGTTTTTATCCTTTTGTTTCTTAGTGGGGCTAATGAATTTAAAGTATCAGGGAAGACAGAGCTGAACTATTCTATAGCCTTGTCAAGAGGAAGGATGTTTAGAATTTGCCAGTTCATTTGTTTGAAAGTATTTGAGAAAGTAGTTGGGTTGAAGCTACTGAGGTTATGAGTTTGAATGTACTGATGCTGGTGTGGGGAAGAACTAGTTGAGCGATGCATGAAGGCTGGGAGGTGGTCACTAAAGGTATCAGGAATTGTGCCAGAATTGGTTATTTTATTTGGATCTGAGACTAGGATCCAATCTATAGTGGATCCAGGAGGGTTTAGTTTGTTAGGTCAAGTAATGGAGATGATTATTAGAGTGAAGTTATAGAGGTTAATGGATAGGGAGGGAGAGGGGCAATTTATTTTATTCCAGTCAATATTCAGATCACCAAGGATATAAGTTTCATAGTTAATTTCAGTAGAGGCCCACAGGAGAATATTTTCGAGTGTAGAGATATTGTTACCAGGTGAGATATATAGGGCAATGATGCAGATATTTTTATGTTCATTTAGTTTTGTTCTGGAATTGAGGAATTTGAATGTGGTGGGGAATTAAGGTAAGAAGGTTGGAGTAGACAAGGGCAGTGCCTCCACCTTTTTTTATTTAGTCAGTCATTTCTGAGACAATGAAATCCTGGTGCCAGAATCTCAGAGTTGGAGATACAGGGCTTGATCCAGGTTTAAGAGATGGCTAAGATATCTGGTTGGTTATGGCTTAACCAAGCTTGAAATTGGTGTTCTTTGTTGTTTAGACTTTGTGCATTAATTGTAAAAATCTTTAGGGTGTTGAGATAGGATGAAGAGGGTAAGGGATGAGTACTGTTAATAAAGAATGTAGGACCAGGGTTAGGATGAATATCACCAGCTTGGACTTGGTTGTTGAAGGAGATATCCTTTAGCCATATTGGTCTGCCAGGCATGAATTTTGGTAGATTGTAGATTGGAGCAGATGACAGTGTCTTGACTTTAGAGGAGAGGAGTTTAGGTGGAATAGGTGCAGAGGGTTGTGCTGAATGAGAGAAGAGGAGATAGAGTGGAAATAGGAGTAAGAGTGAGGGAGAAGGTGGGTTTGTATGTTAGTTGTCTTTGTAGGTGGTATTGGACAAGCATAGGTGGAATATGAGGTAGTATAGTATAAAGAGGAGGCTGGGGGACTGGAGGGTGTGATAACTTGAGGAGAGCATGTTGGAGCAAAGAGAGAGTGTTATGAGTGGTTAGGGAAATAAGAGAAGGCTATGAAGAAGAAAGGGTTTACAAAGTGATTGAGGTATTCTAGAGATTTAAGGAAAGAGGGGGGGAACTATAATTACTGGGTGGACTACAGATTACAGAGTTTAAGAAGGATGGCTATAGGTGGGAGGAGTAATGCGGGGGGAGCTGGTATTGGGTAATTAGGCTGAGAGGGTGGGGTAAGATAGGAATAAAGGTAGGAGTACTGGGGCGGGTGGGAACTGAAATGTGTAAATGAAAATAATAAGAAATTGATGATGAATGTATTGAAGTATAAGGAATTTGGGGAAAACATAAGAAATAAAAGAACAAAATAATGTTTTAATAAAAAAACAGAAAAATATTAACAAAAATTAAGAATGTGGAAAACAAAGACTGATGAAGTTGAAGAAGATAGAAAAAACATGGTATAATAATATTATGAGGAAATATTATTGTATTAATCCATGGGAAAAGCCCCGGGTCTTAATGAACACATTTCTCTTGTACCTTTACTTAAATTCAGGACAGCTAAATTATGAATTTACTTTTATTTCCCATTTATGTCTCTCTTTTTTGAAAAATGTATTCATTTAGTACATATATTAATATGTTTATGTGTTTTTATAAACTTATTGACTGTTATGTTTAATTTATTATATAATTTGGGACACGTTTCATTTTTTATACATAAGCAAACACTGTTGTTTATTTGATAATGTCATTTTGCATCAATTTAATACATCATTTCAATTCTCAGTACAGGTTTTATTTTTGCTTTGTATTTTAAAGTATGTTTCTTTAAATCCTTGATTGATTTATTACCTATCTAATTGAAGTATGTATAAATTAACCTGGGTTTAATGATTTTTCATTTCTGAGGAAGTCTGGGAGCTACTTGGATGAAAATGTGTGTTTCATTTTTGCGTTAATAATAAATTTGTGTTCTCCACCATCAACAGTTTTGCCCTTCCTTGTCCCATTTTTTGTTTTTTTAGTTTTCATTCTGGACTGTGACTTTCTACCTGGTCAATCCATGGGAAAATGTTTCAGAAGTAAAGGTTAAAGTAATCAAAGAAAGATACAAGTGGTGTAGATACAATGTTGAATGCCAATAGTTTTTGTGGAAATTGATAATATAGAAATTATCCGTTAAGGTAAATATGCCTTATGAAAAGAAAAAAAATAAAAGAATATGCTTGTAAGGTACAGAAGAAAGAACAGAACATGTTTTTTTTTAAATGTGTGAGAGTTAAAAAGCTGTGGAATAAATTATGTATAGAAATATCAAAAATTATAAAAATATAAATATGGATATGGTTGAATATGAATATTATGAAAACAGAAACAACAAATTGAAAATAGATTTAGATAAAAATTTATTTTATGTAGCTTGGATAATACAGAATGAAATAATTTATGAATTCATGTTTAATGGAAAATGGATTTTGGAATTAATATTAAAGAAAGTTAGATTATGGTTATGTAAAAAGGAGTTGGGTCAATATAAATATATAGAAATGGCAAGTTTGATTTGTAAAATATGAACATGCAAATGATGTGGAGATTGCTGACACCTTCAATACCTCCTTTAATGAAACTGTACAGTCTCTCGCAAATTCCTTACCTCTTGTTACCACAAACCTCCCATTCTCCATGACTAGCAAACCTCCTACCTTTCAACTAAATCCAGTCTCTACATCTGTCATCCACACCTTACTAACAAAATGTAAACCATGTACACTATCCGCTGATCTCCTACCAGCGGAATACCTGCAAATTGCAGCTAAAGTTCTCTCCTATCCTATTTCCATACTAATCAATAGAACTATTACTGAAAGTTATATCCCATCACTCTGGAAAATCTCACACATAATTCCTCTTCATAAGGGTGGTAACTCAACCGAAATATCCAACTATCGCCCTATAGTCCTGCTCTCCCCTCTAGCCAAAATAATGGAAAAATGTATACATCGCCAACTACTTGATCACCTTCTCCTACATAACCTTCTAGCAGACTGTCAACATGGTTTTAGGCCATACCACAGTACTACTACTGCCCTACTATCCTTCACTGATTGCAACAACAAGCATCGTAACAATAATAGGCTTTCTACTGCTTTGTTTATAGACCTATCAAAAAGCCTTTGATATGGTGAACCATCAATTGCTATTACAAATACTAGAACAGTACTCACTCAACACAAAGACATTACAGTAGTTCAAGTCCTACCTAGAAAACAGACAACAAGCTGTTCTCTGGGACAACAACCTCTCTACTCTTCTTCCTATTACTCTTGGGGTCCCACAAGGCTCCATCCTGGGACCTCTCCTCTTCTCTTTCTTTATCAACAACCTACAGTTAAATATTCCACAATCCTCCTGCATACAATTTGCAGATGATACCACATTAGTGTGTTCTGCCACCTCAGCATCCGAGCTCCAATCTATTATCCAGTCAGTATTTACCTCAGTTGAAAAATGGTTTTTTCAACGTTACCTCCTACTAAACGCCAAAAAAACCAAGTTACTTGTTTTTACTCCTACACAGAAGTCCCCTCCAATAGACCTAACAGTCAAATCAAGCAATGGTACTATAATCACACCTGATCCAACCACCAAGCTCTTAGGGGTAACAATAAATCACAATCTCAGCTTTGACACACATACTAAAACTACAATTAAAACTGTTAACAGAAAACTGGGCTCACTGTACAAGATAAAGTCCTTCCTTACCCCTGAAGCCAAAACTACCATTTCCCATACTCACCTGATGTCTACTCTCCTCTATGCTTCATCTATCTATACAAATTTTTCCAAAACTAACCTAAACAAACTAGTAACCTCCTACAACAACATTGCCAGATTTGCTATTGGTTCAACATATAGAACTCATCACTGTTTAAACCTCAAACAACTAGGCTGGCTTGGACTCCAAAACCAGCTACTATATCAGCAACTTACAATTACCCACAAGATTAACTTTCGCACCAATAGGACTCCTATTCTTTGTAGCATTGCAACTCCTTATAGAAATCTTACTACCCTACGCTCAGCAAATAAACTACAAATATCCACCCTGAAATCCCTTAATAAAGCTGGGGACTCGCTCTTTTCAAATTCTGTGGGTAAGAGTTGGAACAAACTCCCCAGCAACCTACAATAACTTTCATCCTTATCACTATTCAAACAGCAGCTAAAACTATACCTTAAAGAACATTGGTTATGCCCATGTACTAATCCAGATTAACACCTGCCAGCTATCATAATTCCTTACCCCCTTCTACTAACCACTAGGGCACAATCACATCCTATTCATTCAGTCAATATTGTAGTTTTTCTTATTTCCTTCTAACTTCATTAAACTTACTCTTCATTTTTCTATAATCACTCTCCACCTACTGATA
The DNA here is from genome assembly GCF_019279795.1 of Protopterus annectens. Lineage (NCBI taxonomy): Eukaryota > Metazoa > Chordata > Ceratodontiformes > Protopteridae > Protopterus > Protopterus annectens. The sequence continues at coordinate 1,725,279,350 of NC_056741.1, read as the reverse complement.
TTGTTCTACGTGAATGTTAACTCCTATGCTACCTATGACATTTCACACTTCCTGATATTCTTCAATGCCTATGTTAATACTTATGCTACTGATGACATTTCACACAAACCTTGTCTAACATAACAACTAGATGGTACCTTTCACCCCCTCCACCCTTTTTTTCTTATCCAAATATTTCCAATCATTATTCTCCTTGTATATACTGCTCATAATACTACTGACTCGACACCCTAACTTTTCCTTCTCTAATCTTGTTTGTTACTTCTTTGCTAACCTCTCTTTCTCTAATGTTGTTTGTTACTTCTTTACTAACCCAATCCTTCTTTGATTTTAATTTCTTCTTTACCAATTTTGTTGTTTTTTATCTTTTGCTATTTGAAGCGACTTGAGTTTATTAATAGACACCCTTTAACTATGTACTGCATTAATTAATTCTTTGTAATAATTTACTGTTCACAATTTTACTTTTATTTGTAGTCCTGTTACATTACCTTATATTTGGAGCTTGCATTAATTCTTTGTAATAATGTACTATTTACAATTTATTTTTATTTTTATTTGTAGTCCTGTTACATTACCTTAATGTTGGAGCTTATCTCCCCGGGCCTCTACTGAAAATGGACATGTATCCAGCTAGACTAGCCCGGTCAACAAATGTAAAATAAATAAATAAATAAGTAAATAAATAAAATAAAATTTAAAATAACTGTACAAATTTATAAATATGTACGTATATGTATATGCATATCTATGTATATATATATATATATATATATATATATATATATATATATATATATATGTGTGTGTGTGTATATAAATAACAGACATGTTCTTTTCTATAAGTGCTGTAGGATCTTTTGTATCCACATGAGCTATCACCAAGTCAGGTCAATGTGGCTTGGTTTAACATCTCATTTGAAGGATGACACACTCAGGAAAACAGCATCTCTCTTATGTACTTATTTTCTTTCTTGGCCAGAAATCAATTACTTTGGTATCTGTATATTAAAGCCTGAAATAGGAGTGAAAGAATTATGTCCTATACTTTGGGCTATGCAAGATAAAGTGAGGGAAGATATAATAGCTTGTGAGTGTATTAGCAGACACTTAGACAAAAGTACTTGCAACATTTCAACAGTGGCGGCTGGTGACTTCAAATCAAAGGGGGGCTGCAGGAGATAGCTGAATGGGTGGGGTCAATGGGAAGGGGTGCGGACAACTAAAAAGGGGAGGAGCTATGCTCAAAACCACAAAAACTAAACTTTAATTAAATATGCTGCCCTGGGTGCCAAACCCTCATTATGAGAGTCCAATCAAGACAAATGAAGTGTAAAAGAATAAAAATATTTTAATGCATTGGCTGCTTGACAGCTTATTTAATATCTAGATGGAAACAAAAAGGTCGTGAGGCATGAAAAAAATAAATTACTTTTTAAATACATTACTGGAATGCCCGTCAAAATCAAGTATAAAAAAACAAGCAGCACTCAACTCAAACCACTTCTCCTTGCACTGCAGTTCTAATTATCATTTATATTCAGCTTTATTAAAGTACCAAGTAACATGCTGAAAGTAGCAATCTCTGTGATGCCCCCACTTGTAAAAATGTTTCTTATCCAAAAAAGACCTGCTGCCTGACAACTATCTACTTGTTTCATGGGGAAAACATGATCAAAGTAAAAAATGAAAAGCAAACAAGCTCAAGATACATTGCTTAAAGGATTACTGTACAGGTTATGGACCACACATGAATGGCATTCTGTTTAGTTTACGGGTAAAGCCCTCAGAGATCACTGGAAGTCTCCAACAAGTGTAATGAGCTTCTTAAAATAATGTAATCCTGTCCTTTATTACAAATACTGTCATATGCATTTCAATACCCAACGCTTATACATTATCTAGTTAAGTATTCTCTGCATGGCAACAACAGAAAGGCTTCAATGTTGGCAATTCTTTAACAGTATGCTTATTAAAGCTTACTTGCATGCTATGATCTCAGACAAGCTTACCTGATGGTCATTAAAGCATTGCTACTTAAAACACAGAGCAACAGGCGCTTTGAGTAATAAGCATAAATCAACAGTACAAAAATATGACAGAAACCAGACCATTCTGCAAAATCAAGAACAGATGAAAAGCCACTGTAGTACTTGTGTCTAGCTTGGATGGGGGGATACCCTGCACATTTACACTGCATAACTGCTCCTTGCCTTGCTTGGGCACATCCAGAGTCACTACATGGGGCAGTGGGGTACAACAAGTATGTCACAATTTGAAATGACTCTGGCTGACTGTGATGGCCCTGACACTTTTGTCATACCTCTCACCCTCAGAGCAAAGCCATACATAGAAGTGGGACAAAGGCCCAAAAATAAGGACAATTTTTAAAGATTGCTCTTATAAACTTAGAAAGATAATAGAATAGTAGGTCTTGCATTAGTATGAATTTTCTGAAGGATATGAAATCTGAAACTCAAATGTCTGTCATTATTTTCTAACTTCAGTCTTTAATAATTTACCACTAATTTGCCAAAAAAAAAACAATTTTATGAAAAATGGACCAAAAATGTGATGCAAAAATATAAAATAGCCAGACAATACAGCTGAGAACCTGTCAAAGAAGGGCCACTTTTTTAATAATAGTACTGCTAACTTGAGCAGCTAACAAAACAAAAGAATCTGCATGCATTTCTGAAATAAAAGTTATCTATAACTTTGATTATTACAGTTATTTCTTAATTGTAAACCCTCCATGTTTTCTTCCAAAATTGCTATTTTGTGGAGGGATTATTAGGGGAAGAGCAACATTTTGAGCCAAATTCGGGGACAGTTGAGAGGTTTGGCTATGCCTAATTCTATAAAGCAATTTATTTGCATGTACCTCTCAACCTGTTAATGCAATAAATCTGGACAAGGCCAAATATATTGGGGGAACATATAAACAGTACTAAAAATTGTTCTTGTATAAACTGAGACAGTTGATAGAATAACAGATCTTACTTTAGCATGCATTTTCCTGAAGGTTATGAAGTCTGAAACTCAGTGTGCCATTATTTAGTTACTTAATTCCTAAATGATTTTCCAGAAAACCACAAATTTTATGAGGAACAAACCAAAAATAAGAAGCAAAAATCTATTCGTTCTGTGAAAATCTGGACAGTTGGGAGGTATAGTTCAGCTGGGGCTGTCTTTGAGTTTGCCGCCCTTCCCCCTCACAAAATCATAGTCGAATGAAGCCCTCCCCCCTGCAGCCATTCCAATGATCCATTACTTGGCTATTTCACTCCATTTACCATAAACACTAATGTGCATACTGCTTTACTTCTATGATGATTTGGATTTCATTTGAAAGTTTTATTTTGCATTTTACAACACAAACCCTAAGACATCTGCTAAACAAAGCAACACAGTCTCACAATGAAAACAGGCTTAACATTAAAAACTTCTCTGCCCTTGAAACTCACATTCAATGAAATAGCATTGAAACCCACATTCAAAGAAAATACATTTTGCCAGTGGCAGATAAAGATTAACTTTGGGCTGTTTTCAAATTATAGGCCCCTTGCACATGAAACATACATGTGCTCTTTGATACACCTTCCTGATTGTACTAAATTATATTCCTTGTACAATACAGTACAGTTGTTAGACGGCATTTTAAATTTATTGTTTTGAACATTTTTCCAGTAAACAATGAAACAAAATGCATGCACCAATGACAAAACTACCCAATTCAGAACATTTCCATCATAAAAGTCTACTCAACCTTCTACAGTCCACCAGTATCAGTAAATATGCACAATCTCTGAAGTAGTAAAAGTCATGTAAATAATTTCACATCTGTAACAGTGAAGAGGTTGCTGCTAGCAAACAACTTTATATGTCACCGTTTATTCATCTACAAATAAAGTGCCTGTTGCCCTTGAGGAATAAATTGCCTATGTTGCATGCATTAAAAAAAAAATGATAAGCTAGTAATATCACAACAGGGACTGTATGGCAAACTGATAACAGGTTCAGGTTCATAGTTATTAATCTAGGTATCTTTGCCAGAAAGGACTGCAGCATCCACCCACTTTACAACACAGTACAGTATCAGCACTGCATCTATCCACTGAGGGAGTAGAACCCACAGCCTTCTGCATCAAAAGCAAGTACAATACCTGTTGTGCTATTAATGCAAGCAGACTCAGAATAAGCAGCACTAAAGTTTTGTTCCCCTCCAGCTCTCAGCTCCTTGCAAAATCTACTCGACACGCAGTTGTATCTCTGAACTTTGCAGCACAAGAAATCTGGAAAAAGCCGAAATTTATTGGGGGGGGGACAAAAGCCCAAAAACCAGGGACACATTTTAAACATTGCTTGTACAATGTTGGAAAGTTGCTAGAATAAAATGCTGTGTTACCACCATACATTTCACTGTTGCATCTTTAACCCAGGGGACCCTGTGCAAAACAGTCAGAGAAACATACCACTGTGCCAAATCAGCTGTTTTGTGAAAGAGAGGAAGACGAACTTAAATGGCTACTACCATTTAGTGAATTAATTTCTCAGCATAGCTGTCAACCTCTTGGCACAAAACACCTGAACAAAGCCAATAATGTGGGGGAATACAGCCCCCAAATATATTCAGTGAATTCAGTTCTCACTATAGCTCTTAACAAAAAACATGTGGACAAAGCCAGTAATGGGGGGGAGGAATACAGCCCCCAAACATTCAATGAATTCAGTTCTCACCATAGATAACTCTCAACCTTAGCACAAAATACCTGGACAAAGCCAATAATGGGGGAATACAGTCCCAAAAATAGGGACACATTTCAAATATCCATGTTATAAACTTAGACAACTGCTAGAACAATTTTGTGTTACCATGTACTTTCTGAAGAATATGAAGTCTGAAATTCAAATGCCTGTTATTTTTAAACATTTAACCAGGAAACTAGTCTGACTTGGAACAAAAGACAATTTTCAGTAGAGCAGGGAGAAACTCCAGACACATCTTTGCAAGATGGGAGAACATGCAGACACCACACAGAAGGCACCCCAGCCAAGAATCAAACCAGAGAACCTGTAGCTGTTAGGCAGCAATGCTACCAGTGCACCACTGCACTACAGACTTTGCAAGGAAAAATGTAGATACAGAAACCACAGATTTTATGAGGAACAGAACAAATATGAAGCAAAAATCTGCAAATTTTTTTAGAAATGGTGGTGGATAGGGAATTCAAGTCCTTGCCAACTGCATCCAAGGTACAGGGTGCAAGCCTGAGTATCTCTACCCACCACCATTTGCTCTCTCTAGCCACCAGTATATAGTAACTGGGGCATTACACACACACATCCTTAGTCCAGCAGTATAATTAAAGCCTTCAACAGCCAGTGACCAAACACCTACCCGTTTCACAAATGATACAATCCAGCCAGTGACCAAAACATCTACCTCCTGAAGCAGTAATCCATGAATGAATCCAAGCCCATGCAATGAATGTCCCACGAGAGCAGCTCACCTCTCAGTCCTCATTGGTTCTGCCTGCAGCCGAAGCAGTCCAGACCTCCTTTTCTGTGCAGTCGACACTGCACTGATTCCTGGGTGCATTTGCAGCAATGATTGCTGGGTACCTTTCTGTCTCTATCCGGACTGCTGATAAAGACAGTCTGAGGTCTTCAAATGTGTCTGCGCATGTGCAGAGGAGTCGGGACTTGTGCTTTTTTTTTCTGTTTTTGCTTTTTAGTTTTAAAGATTTTTCTTTTGTTTTTTCTAGGTGGGATGTCTGCAGTCCGGCAGTCTGATAGCACAAGCCGCCCCTGCATTTCAAGCAGATCTGATTTAGCAAAGTACATTGAATCCTTATCAAAGGAGCTACTATTGAAAGTAATGAGTTGTGACTCAGCCTTAGAATCTCTAGTTTAACCCACAATTATTTCAGATAAGACTAATACAGAACTGAGAGTGCTTTATAACTTGTAAACTCAAAAATTATGTATTGGAATGAAATGTTTCTTCATGCCCATATTCTGACTACAATGCACTTTAACCCACTCCTTTCAAAACTTAGATGGTCATGCTTTATTCATAAGTTAATACCAGGCTGCTTGCCCTAAATGACCATTTTAAACCAAGGCAGTAACCTTGAGGTTAGTATTAAAGCCTATACTTTGTGTCAAGGAGGTGAAGACCTAAACCCACCCCATTATGCCAAACCCACATACTGCATATAGATTTCAGATAGTAGCCTGTATCATTCAGGATTTCATAGGTACTCATTCTAGTGAAGCATACCCACTTCATATTTTGTGGACACCACTTAAATGATATTTGCATGATAGACTCCATACTTTGGATAATGTTGTATTGAAATATTGGAAAAGAGATGGTATTGCTATTGACAGCTGAGAAAAAGACTTCTCCAAGCAACAGGAATCAAAGAGTACAGCTAAACTACCTTCAAATGTAAGTAAATCTATAATTAACATTAAAACTGACATTGCTTTGGATAAGCTCCATCTGCATTACTGTAGAGTTAATCATTGGGTATATACACAAATGGTACTCTAAACCAAGGCTAGAATAGTTCCTTTTGACATCTGTACTAAGGCATCCAAATTTTCATAGTCACTTACCCTTGCTGGCATACTGGTGACTTTTTGTTTCCATGTCTAGAACCTGTATGATCCCCAGGTGAATGAAATGCAGACATAAAAAGGTCTCAACTTAAGGATAACCAAGGAAGAGGTACTTCATTCCATATTAAAAATAAACACATGTGGCGTGGATAGATCGCTCACTGGACTCAAAATACTCCTGCCGCTAGAAGGAGAAAAACAATGTTCAAAAGTCTAGAATTCTGCCCCATCTAAAAAGCACTCTCTTTTCTTTTGTATCTTATTGCCAAAGACCCATGTTGTCCAGATGGCTACTATCCCATCTCCCTTTTAAATGCTGATTATAAGCTATGTACAGAACTAAGAATAACTTCCCATATTTCCACACTTATCCATTCTGACCAAGCATAATGTCAAATTGACAGAAATTCTCAGGCCAACATTATAACAGTGGACCAGTGGGTCGAGGCAGGACATTGGGGGGGGGGGACAATTCCTGGTATTTCTGTCACTAGGTACAGAGAAGGCTTTTGATAAGGTGCGATAGGATTTCTTGCTTACCATGTCACAAAATGAATCTCTGACTAAAATTCTACAGTTTTTATCAACAGTAATAAGACTGGGCTTGTATCATTCCAGTCCATTGCATATTCTTTAGTGAGTGAGGAAGGGTTATACATTACCCACCTTTTATTTATACTAGTCAGTGCATTGGCAATAGAAATATGAGGAGCATCATTTCTTCAGTGCAAGCATCCTCACAGATAGATCCATGTTGTCATGTAGCCCTATATGCTGATATTTTTATTTTATTCCTCTTAAAACCCAATGATGCAATTCTGAGACAATGGGACATTTTGCAAAATTTGTGAATTACTTCTGTCTACAAAAGTAATCAAAATCTACAGCTTTAACTGTTAGTTGTAACCCATACTAAGGTGTTAAGGTGCTTTATAAGTTTGAATGGAATGTAGACCTTATAGAATATGTATGTGCCATTTTTGCATCCACTATAGGAGCCACCACTGGTGCACATTAAGAAGTGATGCAATCTATTATAGCTAGAGAGTTAGATCAGTCATTCATTGGTGTGGTTGCTTCCATTTTAACTCAGTAGCTATGACCAAAATAATTTTGTTCCAAAAATGCACAATATATTTCAAGTCCTTCTCTTAAAAATGCCATGTAAAACATATATGAAGTGAGACAAGCAGGTACTCTGTTTTGTATTACACCTGAGTGCAGTGCAGTAAAAATTGCCAGATATATGCAAAATGTACCCAAAGTGACAGAAAGTGTCAAGATACAAAGTTTGCTACATGCATAAATTCAGACCATTAAACTTGAAACTGTTTAACTGTTTTTTTTTTTAAGTTATGATGCGCCAAGTTCTTTGCTTTCTTATTAAGCCCACTCCATTTAAACATCATTAAATGCTTAAAACATGGTCTTAAGATTTAAATTAATTTACCAAGTTTCTATGAAGCAACTTGGTAAAAGGATACATTAAGAAATAGCCATCTATAATTGCCACACAATGCCTGAATGCAATTTCTTGATAGTCAGACATGTTCTTTCTCTCTCTCTCTCTCTCTCTCTCTGTCTCCCTCTCTATCTCTCAGTTTCTCTGGATCCTGGCATTCCAGGCATATCTGTGCGTGTGTGTGTGTGTGTGTGTGTGTGTGTGTGTGTGTGTGTGTGTGTGTGTGTGTGTGTGTGTGTGTGTGTGTGTGGTTATCCATTTTGATTATTCCTCTTTTGTCTTGAAGACTAATTTATTTATTTATTTATTAGCATTTGTTTAATGGGAAGGTCTGATTGGGCAAGGGGCCCATTCTCAGTGTGAGAATGGTATTTTGTTCTATTATTACTTATTTGATGATGATTTGTTTGAGGCACTGCAGAATATAATACATTAATGTATTTTCTGGATGTCAACAAAATAGCTTAGGCACCTATTAACTTGATGACATTCTTATTTCTAACCACAAAAAAAAATGTCAGTTGCACTTTGAATGTATTCACTTGAACAAAAGTCTGTCCAAATCCTATGTTTTTATTATCCAATGCATATGCTATACAGACCTATAAATACATTATATAATGCAGAAACCTTTCAAAATACCACACCCTATCTATTTGGCATTCAAACAGAAAATCTTTTATTGGAAATACTTATATGGATTATTCTGGATGTTATAAATATTTCCAAATGCCTCACCCCACTGCTGGAATCGCAGTGATAGTAGAGAACAAGACAAACAGGCAACCATCTTTTGGACCTGCCCTTTGTTTTGAAACTTTTGGTTTCAGTTAGAAAAAAGAATTAAATGCTCTGACATGCTGTCATGCCGAATCTCCCTTGACCAGGGCTCAGTTTTATTCAGGCTAATTAAAATGTTTGCGTGATTGCATACATCAGCTGTTAAAATTTTTCTAGTTATTGTTATGCTTGGTATTAAAAATATTACTTTGCAATGTAAGAACATGGATCTACTAACTACCTACAAAAAGTAGTGCATGATCTCTTCTGTGCCATTACTGACTGATTTTCAATGACAGAAATTCTCATTTGAGCTACATTTCTCTGTAGTTCCATGATTTAGGCATCATATACCAAAACCCAACTACTCACTATCACCCATCTCGTTATACAATTTTTTTCTGTCATGCCACAAATCTTGCATTCTAAAACTTCTTCAAATTCTCTCTCACTCTCTCTTTTAGAAATGGAAGCATTTCTTTAAATACCCATTTAAAGCATCAGCAGTTAATGGAATCTAAACTGACCAGTAGCCTATGCATTGAAAACTCTTACCCAGACCAAGATGCAGTATGCCCAGACTGAGAAAGAGATTTCTGCTATTGTGTTTGCACGTTCCAAGTTACATGATTATATTTATTGCCGACCTATTCAGATCAAAGCTGATCACCAACCTCTTGTTACTATTTTGAGAAAACCTATGCATACAGCCCCAGCTAGACTGCAACATATGATGCTCAAATTGTAAAAATATAATGTCAATCTTGTTTACTATAAATGCAAACTTCTTTATCTTGCTGATACTTTATCTAGATTGCCCAGAAAAAAAACACAGAACAGCATAACAATGAGAAACTTGATTATGAAGTAATGGAAGTGAGAAATTTTTCTTCCACACATCTTGATGACCTCAGAACTCATACAGCTTCAGATCCAGTTCTCCGGAAACTAAATTTCTTTCTCAGTTGAGGGTGGCCTTCAAAGCAATCTTGTTTACCAGTAGAAGTGCGACTATATTTTCCATACAGAGATGAGATGTTGTTAGACAATGTTATCATCATGAAAGGTCCTAAGGTGATTGTTTCAAAGTCCCTGCAGCAAGAGTATATTAAGATCTTGCATCGTGGCCACACAGGAACTGATTCTACCAAATGAAGGGTGAGAGGTCTAGTAATATGGTCTTCTATGTCAAGAGGTATTGAGAAAATACTTTCATCTTAAGTATGTAATAGTATAAAGCTGCATAAACAAAAAGAACCACTTCACTTAAGCCAGATTCCTGAACTACCTTGGTCGACAGTAGCCAGAGCTATTTTTGACATTACTTGATGTTAGTAGATTCATATTCAAATTGGTTCAAAACTGACCTACTTCCTAACCTAACTTCCAATACTATCATTATTAAGTTGAAGTGACATTTTTCTGTCCATGGTAGACTGCACAGAGTTAATTTTGACAATGGTGCACAGTTTACAAGTCAGCAGCTCAAGAGATTTGCAGAAGAGTGGGACTTTGTTCATATTGTGAGTAATCCTAAATACCCTCAGTCAAATGGCTTGGCTGAACGTGCAGTTCAAAGTGCAAAACAGCTGTTAGAGAAATGCAGACGTGACAATACCGATGTTTTTCTCAACTTGTTAAATCTCAGAAACATTCCTCGTGATAAACATTTTGGTTCACATGCCCATAGATTTATGTTGAGGCAAACCAGAACCACATTACCCATCATCAGTAATTTATTGGTTCCATGTGCAAAGAACAACAAAGCAGTAAAAGCCCAACTGTTGAAAAAGTATTTGTCCCAGAAATCTTACTATGATAAAACCAGCAAACCACTCAATTTATTAAAAAAGGGGAGATAGTGAGGATGCAGATGTCAAAAGGTTTTGATCGCATCAGATTTGTGAAAAGTTTGTGTCAAAAGCCGAGATTGTACATTGTGGAATCACAAGTAGTGGAATTCAGATGAAATCGGAAGTATTTGTTACCAGTGTTTGAACCAGTGTTACAGCATCTTGCCTGTGACAAAGACTAGTTCTCAGAGCGTCTTGTCCAATGTTCCTGTTCCAGAGAACATTCCATCAGCAATCCCTGTTCCTGAGAAGATCCCTGAATCTTCTCAAGTAGAGCATTTCCCAGTGACTATCCCTGTTGTTAAACCCAGTCTTAAGTATTATGTCACAAGAACAAGTCACATCTGGAATCCTCCTTCCAAATATACGACAACCTGGACAAGACAGTGGTTTTTCTTTATTAGTGTCTGTATAATTGCATGCCTATTGAAATGACATTGTTTATATGAGACAGCTCAGTAAATAGGGAGGATGTAGATCAATGTGTGTGTGTGATATACCTTTAAGAAGCTTTCCAGTGAGTCAGCATATACATGTAATTACTGAACATCTGCATGCAAGAGTGCCATTTTGAGTGAGCAGCCAGAATGTGAGCATGCAAGTATGTAGTCAGATAGTTCATTTAAGTTTAAAGTTCCTGCCATCCATCCTGATGTATTTGTATACAATAAACTAGGTAAATGAACACCCGAGTCTCAACGTCTTCTTAATGCACATAAGAAGAGCAACACTGATGAATGAGATTCAGATTTCCAATCATTGAGCATTAATCTCTTGCAACTGAGTTAGTCCATCTACACTTAACATTACTTACAAGCCTAAAGACATGCACGACAATATCTTGACAGTTGTAACTGTCGAGTGACAAAACATAGAAACCAAATTGTCAGTGATGGAAATGTCAACATATAGCAATAAAAAGAAAACATACAGTGTGTGATTGTGGTACAGAGGGATAAGGGACTTTCCCCTTTTTCTGCTGTGGTCAGAGTTGTATATATAATTAGCAGGGTATGGGGGAGGCACTGTAAATTTTTCTGTGGGTTTCTGCAAAATAACTAATAGAATATTCTGCAAAATGAGGAACAGATGACCTCATCCACACACATGCTAAATAATTCTCAGTAATGGTTTAGCCTATAATACCTTGACTTTATGTTATACACTTTTATGCCCAGCTGAGTGTTCCAGTCTTGTCACTTGTTTCAACAAACTAAAATGGACACTTTGCAGTGGGTAGCATGGGTGATATAAAAAAAATAATTAAGGTAAGGACTTCTTTATATGAAAAAATCTAAATGCAAAATACCTTAGAAATCTCTTGAACAGCACAAAATGCTCTAGGGACATATTGAATGTTTATTATATATACAGTCATGCGATTGTTTTTCTCAGCAGGTGAAAGCATTATGGCTGTCTGACATCTGTTTAATTAGTAAAACAATTGTTTATTTTATCAACAAAAGAGATATTCCCCAAGGGATAAACAGTTATCTATTTTGAAATGTTTTATATATCATAAAATATTGAAAAAAAAAGAGTAAAGCTGTGATAGGAAGATGCCTCATGAATTGCTAGTGACGCATCTATATTTGGTAGAATTTTACTGAGTCCATGTTCTTCATTTTATTGCAATCTGTTGTGATTTCAAGAGTCATGTCTTATGTAAAACCAATGCATATGTTGCATTGTTGGTCATTATTGATGCTGACACTAGATCTCACTTCTAAGACAGTTTCCCAACCATTATGGGCATCCTAATCCTTCTGAAAATACCACTGTAAGCATTTAATATCATCTAATGATTATGAAAGCATCTGGATGACATGCATTTTTGTGTGCCATATATCTGTTTTTATTGTATTTGTTCAACAGTCCTAAATGCTGAATAGATTTCTAAGAATGTGATAAAACATTAACTGTCTGATAACACAACCCAGTTAAGGAGGTCATTTATTCATAGGCTTATAGTTAGTATGAGGCTAGCTACCCTGATGGGCCATTTTAAGCATAGTCAGTTTCCATTTTTAATCTCAAAATAACCTATCCCATTTGCTTATAGATTGACTTTACCCATTCCATGGTTGATAATTATATATTACACCTAATGAGAATAACTGCGATCATACTATAGGTAATTTGATGGGACCCATGCATAGGATAAAGCATTTAGGAGCTGCCTCTGTCCACTAGTAGTACAGTGGACAGTTCTGGGGTATATTTTCTGTTTCCCATTCATGGATCTAAAATGCATTTTAAAAAATGGACAGGGATGAACTTTATTCTATATGGAGGGAGAGTCTTTTCTACAGCAGCGTTATCCTCTGTGAAATATACCTATCACTCCAAACCATTATGTTGATGTTGGAGAAGAGATTTACATCCCTAGACTGAATATTTCTGATGTCATTTGACTTGCTGATGTGCAGTAAACCCATCAGTAATGGGTTGGAGGATGCCTTGTATAACAGACACAGGTCACCTCTTAGTAGTCTATAGGATACTGAGTATAGTGACAGGGCTTTGATTCAATCTATGTAGGACATGTTGTTTAGGCCTTGCATACCTTTAGTAAGGTATCTCTGTGAGGTTTCTAATTGTTGTATGTGTCTGGATAGATACATGTCAAAGGAGGCATTATATTCAATCACTGGTCTAATGAGGGCCGAGTAATGGGGGACAATGACATCCCTAGATCTCAAAACAATCCCGTTGTTTATAAGTGATGTGATACAGAAGGACCTTCTTATAACAATGGACACATGCTGGTCAAAAGTTAGGTCATTGTCCACATAAGTTCCAATATCTTGAACAATTGGTTCACCTGTTACGGGAGTATTGCCAATGTGGCAGCTCTCTGGGGAACATAACTTCTCAAAGTATGCAATAATGCATTTTTTTCATTTAGTTTCAGACAATGATCTTCGCACCAGTTATTTATTTGAGAAAAACCTTCTTGCAGGATGGCTAAGTCATTTAGAGATTCAGTAACTGCTCCTAGCTTACAGTCATCTTTAAACTTAGTCATCCAGAGCCCTTGGTAGTGGCTTTTACTTCAGAAAAGTAGTTGCCAAACAGGAGCGTTCTCAGCACAGAACCCTGGTGGACTCCTTTGGTGATTGATCTCTTTGTTGGGGTAACTTCCCTTATTTTGATTATCTGCAGCCTATCTGAGAGCCAGTTGGCAATCCAATGGGTAACATAGGGGTTTATTCACATTTTATTTATCATTTCTATTATGCCTGAGTACAGAATTGTGTCAAAAGATTTGGCTGGGTGAAGGTATGCAGTGTGTTCCACTTTGCCTTCATCCTTTACTTTGGTGACCTTTTCAAAAAAATCCACTAGGTTGAATAAGCATGACTTGCCATTGATGAATCCAAACTGAGATGGGTCCAGAGTTTAGAAAGTCCTTATGTCCTCACTGATTAATTCCATGATAAGTCTTTTCATGGCTGTGCATATGAGGCTGGTCAGAATTATGGGTCTGTCATTGCCTGGGTCTGTGGAAGGTCCTTCCTTATGCAGGCAAATGACTGTAGTTGTTCTCCATTTGCTTATGGAGGATGAGATTGAACAGTGTTGTGAGGGGTGTGGCTTAATTGTGCTTCATGCAATTTAAGATGCATCCAGGGATATTGTTGGGACTCATTGATGCATTATTTTTAGACGTTGATAGTACTTTTAGGACTTGGTGTTGTGTGCTAGCTGGAAGTGAATGTGTTTCAGCTGTATCTTGAGGGACAGAAGGAGGGGAGAGAGGGGTAAAGTTAGAGCTAAATTTATCAGCCAATAGGTTCGCTATATCTGCAGCCTCAGTGTAGCCAATATCATTCACAATCAGCCCAGTGCATTGCTGCATTGTGCTTTTGAGATTATGAACATAAGTGAACAAATGCCTTGTAATTGTCTCTGACTTGGGTAGGCTATTTTAAACTCAAACTTGGCTTTGTTTGATTTTATTAAGTCGTTGAGTTGTTTATTTTAGTCATAAGTGGAATAAAATTCTGGTAATTACTCTTCTTACTTTTGGATAAAATTATTTTCCTTTTATTGTAAAGATTGTTGATATTATTTTTCTACCATGTGAGTTTGTTTCTTGGTTTGCCCTGCACTTGTTCCATCAGGGTACAATTTACATGCTGGTACAGTGTGGTGGTGTACATTTCTACATATCCAGTGGAGTTAACTGGGTTTGTTGGGGATCTGAAGCTTGCCAATGTATGACTTAGGAGTAGGTATTCCTACACATACCTTGGGTGGAAGGGATCTCTGGTTTCAGTTTCATTTTCAGGAGGACTGTTTCATGGTCAGAACTAACAAGTAAAAAAAATGCACAAAGGATGGTGCAAGATGCTACCATATTAGTAAAGACAAGATCCAAGCTGTTATTCCCTCTAGTGGGTATTCTGGCTAATTGTTCCAGGACATCTGTATTGACAAAGTCCAGGAATCTCTGTGCTTGTGCACTAGTGATGTTGTAGGTTTCCCAGGCTATAGTTGGATAGTTTAAATCACCTAGGAAAATGGTACTGGGTTTAATACTCACTGATTCCAGCTCCTGTAAATAGGCATTGCGGCTTTCTTTTGTCATAGAGGGAATTCTATAACAACCTAATATATGGTACAGAATCTTTCTGATGGTTGCATGGACAAGAACCAGCTCTAGTACATGATGCTGCTTTACTAGCCTTGATGTGAGACCCTTCTGAATCTAGACTGATATGCCTCCACCTTTTTTCTTCTCCTGCACAGTAGCTGGAGAAGAACATGTGGAAGGCATTATAGTTCTGCACAGCTGAAGTGCTGTATGCTATTTTAAACCATGCCTCAGTCACTAGACAGATGTCACTGTTTTCCAGGATGAGAAGGGCTGGTTGGAAGTGGAATTTCTTGTTTCAAGTTCATAGCATTGATCAATAACAGCTTCATATTTTCCTTTGCTTGTTTTCTTTTGTTGGTAGGTTTATCAGGCTGGCATTGCTTAAAAATGGTACTATTGGGATGTACAATCATCATCATCTTTTGGCTGTTCCCATTAGGGGTCGCCACAGTGGATCATCTGTTTCCATTTCTTCCTGTCCTCTGTATCTTGCTCTGTCACATCAACCACCTGCATGTCCTCTCTCACCACATCCATAAACCTTATCTTAGGCCTTCCTCTTTTCCTGTTACCTGGTAGCTTCATCCTTAGCATCTTTTTCCCAATATACTCAGCATCCCTCCTCAGCACATGTCCAAACCAACGTAATCTTGCCTCTCTGGCTTTGTCTCCAAACCTTCTGACCTGGGCTAACCCTCTAATATACTTATTCCTAATCCTGTCCACCCTCGTCACACCCAGTGCAAATCTTAACATTTTTAACTCTGCCACATCCAGCTCTAACTCCTGCCTTTTTGTCAATGCCACTGTCTTCAAACCATATAACATAGATGGTCTCACTACCCTCTTGTAGACCTTCCCTTTCACTCTTACTGGTACTCATCTGTCACAAATCACTCCTGACACTCTTCTCCACTCACTCCATCCTGCCTGTACTCTCTTCTTCACCTCTCTTCCACACTCACCATTACTCTGAACTATTTATCCCAAGTATTTAAACTCATCCACCTTCGCCACCTCTGCTCCTTGCATCCTCACCCTTCCTCTATCCTCCTTCTCATTCACACACATATATTCTATGTTAGTTCTGTTGACCTTCATTCATCATCTTCTCTCTAGAGCATATCTCCATCTCTCCAGGGACTCCTCCACCTGTTCCCTACTCTCACTACAGATCACAATGTCATCTGCAAACATCATAGTCCACAGGGACTCCTGTCTGATCTCGTATGTCAACCTGTCCATCACCATTGCAAATAAGAAAGGGCTCAGAGCTGATCCTTGATGTAATCCCACCTCCACCTTAAACGCATCTGTCACTCCCACAGCAGACCTCACCGCCGTCACACTACCCTCGCACATATCCTGTACCACTCTTACATACTTCTCTCACACTCCCGACTTCCTCATACAATACCACAAATCCTCTCTCGGCACCCTGTCATATGCTTTCTCTAAGTCTACAAAAACACAATGCAACTCCTTCTGACCTTCTCTGTACTTCTCCATCAACACTCTCAGAACAAACATCACATCTGTAGTGCTCTTTCCTGGCATGAAACCATACTGCTGTTCATTAATCATCACGTCCCTTCTTAACCTAGCTTCCACTACTCTTTCCCATAACGTCATGCTGTGACTGATCGTTTTAATCCCTCTGTAGTTACTACAGCTCTGCACATCATCCTTATTCTTAAAAATCAGTACCAAAACATTTTTTCTCCATTCCTCAGGCATCCTCTCACTTTCCAAGATTTCATTAAACAATCTAGTTAAAAACTCCACTTCCACTAACATTTCACCTAAACACCTCTATGCTTCCATGGGTATGTCATCTGGAACAACAGCCTTTCCGTTCTTCATCCTCTTCATAGCTATCCTTACTTCCTCCTTGCTAATCCACTGCACTTCATGATTCACTATGCCCACATCATCCAACCTTCTCTCCCTCTTATTCTCTTCATTCATCAGCCCCTCAAAGTACTGTTTCCATCTGCATAACACACTCTCCTCACTTGTAAGTGTGTTTCCCTCATTGCCCTTTATCACCTTTACCTGCTGCACATCTTTCCTAGCTCAGTCCCTCTGTCTAGCCAATCTGTACATGTCCTTTTCTCCCTACTTAGTGTCCAACCTTTCATACAACTCTTCATATGCCTTATCCTTAGCCGTTGCCACCTCTCTCTTTGCCATGCACCTCATCTCCTTATACTCCTGTCTAATTTCTTCATCTCTCTGACAATCCCACTTCTTCTTTGCCAGCCTACAGCTAACTATGCAGAATTATTCACAAAATCACTATATAAGCATGTGAATGGATGTATGAAGGCTGCCATACCTTCTAGAAATAAACCTCAAAAATGCTAAAACTAAATCCACTGATGGAATCTGCACATAAACAGGATATATGATAAAAAGAAGAAAAATAATGGCCAAAATCAGGAAAAACAACTCCCATAAAGACAAGTGGTCCCTTATGCAACTAAACAAGAAACTAAGATGATTATTTAAGTTCAACAAGGCCAGCTTTGAGATCTGGATAGCATCACAGGCTAAGGACAATCAGAAGGCCTTCTTCAGCTACATGCAGAACCTTAGAGGTAACACACAACAGTGTGCTGAACTGGTGGTGAGCTGTATCACCTACACCGATGAGGGTGACATAGGAAATCTACTGGCTGATAAAATCAGCTCTAACTTCAATCCCCCGCTCCCCCCAGATCCACCAAGTGAAACCCCTCCTACATACTTCCCCCAACTATCAGCAAGGATCAGTGATGGAAGCAGTTGCTAGAGTCAAGAACAAAGCCTCATCCCTCTCAACTGTACAAATTTTTGCAGAATGTCCAGATTTTCCCTCATATTTATGGCCCGTTTTTCATAAAATTGTAGTTTTCTGGCAAATTAGTGGCAAATCATTAAAGACTGAAGATAGAAAATAATGACAGACATTTGAGTTTTAAACTCATACCCTTCAAAAATTCATGCTAATGTAAAACCTGTTATTCTATCAAGTTTCTAAGCTGGTAAGAGCAATATTTAAAAATGTCCCTATTTTTGGGTCTTTGTCCCACTTTTTTTTTTATGGATTTGTCTAGATTTCTTGCTCTAAGAAGTTGAGAGGTATGCAAAGCCTCCATGGGTCTTGCCAACATCTCTGGTTGCCTCTTGAACAGTCTAAAACATGGTCTATCAGGAACAGTTGAGGAACTCTTCAGCTATAGGCTATATTCCTAGTGAATGGAAGACCACAACAGTCATACCCCTCCACAAGGGCAGACCATCAATCAACCCATCAGTTTAACAAGCCTAATGTGTAAAGCCATGGAATGAATTATCATGAAAATGGAAAAATAAGGACACTGGCAACCTATAGGCCATCCCAATTTGGCTTTTTAAGGGAAGGTAATGTCTACTTAACCTGGTAGACTTCTTTCAGAGGGTCGTGAATGCAATGGATGAGGGTAAAACAGTGCATACAGTATATCTAGACCTGTATCTGCGCTAGATGTAAACCCTTACATAACTCACTGGATTGCTGCATAGCTGGCTCACAGATAAGACACAAAAGCCAGGATCAGTGAGACCACCTCCATCAAGAGACTGGTCACCAGTGGAGTACCCCAGGGTTCTGTGCTGGGGCCACTGGTGTTTGGTATCTACTTCTCAGCCTGGAAAGAGGCACAACTGTATGTCTTACAATGGAGTGACCTATAGCAAGTTCGCAGATGACTGTAAATTGGGGAACTATTACAGATTCCCCCCATTCACAAACATTTTGCAAGTGGATTTAACACAGACAATTGACTGGTGCCAAGGCCATGGCCTAAAATGCAATGTCAAAATATGCATTATAATGCCCTTTGGGAAACTGTCAACATGAGTTAATTACTCCATTGATAAAATGCCCCTAAGAATCAACTCAGTAGTAAGGGATCTGGGAACATATGTAGAGAGCAATCTAGTCTTTGAACAGCATGTAGCTAAGTGATTAAGAAAATTATTCTATGTCACTAAACTTATAGGTAAAGGTATGGCATCCTGGTCCAAGGAAGTTATAATACCACTTTACTTGGCCCTTAACAAATCTATCACTGAATACAATGCTCCCTTTCTAATGTATCAAACCAGACACTCACAACAATTGGAACATCCATAAAGGTTTCTCACTAGGAGGACAAGAATAACCTGTCCTACACTGATCACTTAAAGACTCTGTCTCTATATTTAGTCTCCTACAGGTTGCTGAGAGGGAATCTTTGCTTGGCTTATAGGCTTCCTCAGACCCAGCCATGATGGATTTGTTGAACATATGCAAAAACAGCACCAGAAACACTAGATCCAGGGATCTGAGCTTCACTTGTGACATAAACAGAATGTGCTGGAGAGACAGATATGTGTTACAGAGTTCACCTTTGACCCTATTAAAACAAAATCTTGACAATGGATGTGAGAAAGTAAATGTATCTCTAGTCTGGCCCCCATGTCCCTTATGGACAAGGCCATTAATAAAAAAAGTATTATCCTAACGAACACCCCGCCTCAAATCCTCATCTATCTGACTATTAACATGCACCCCATATAATACTTGGGACCCAAATGTTTTGAAGTGTGCAGCTAGGCTCGTAAGGACCCTATGGGTCATTAGCCTAGTAACACCCTATGAACCTATGTGAGGAAGTAGGCTTAATACGCTCAGTGTGCTTTTGTGTTTAAGTTGTGTTTTGAAGGTCTTTGAGGTTTAGGCAAGTTAATCTTTAAGCCTTCAGCATATGATGTATCATGTGCATTGTTATGGCCTTGGAAAGGTTTGGTATGTGGTATACTGCTGACAATTTTGGTGTATGAGTTTACTGTGTGTAAGATTTTTGCCTCCAAGGATATTATATGGGTACATTGCTCACACACTGTGTTATGCTGTTTGAGTAATACAAACAAATACTGGAGAAGCAAAAAACAAACCAAAATGAAAACAAAAATGCAGAAAGGTAGCAGTCTGGCGATACAAATCCACAAAATGTGAAGAGGTTTGAACGCAAAATTAGTTTAATAAAGTAGCATTTTCGCTGCTTGAAAAATCCGCAGCTTCTTCAGAAAAACTTAAAAACAAGCAGTGAAACTTTTTTTTAAAAAGGTTTAGAGGAAGTGTTAAAATTACATCACTTCCTGTTGAGAACCTCATGACAACACGCTCATACTAAAAAATTACTAAAAGCGCTCCAAAACATTAAACGGGCGCAAAGTTAATTTAATAAAATACCATTTTCGCTGCTTAGAAAAATCTGCAGCTTCTTCACAAAAAACTCCGTTAAAACAAAAAAACAAAACTTTTTTAAAAAATTTAGAGGAAGTGTGAGAAGTACCTCACTTCCTGTTGAAATCCTAATGGCAACACGCTCATACAAAAACATTACTAGATGAGCTCCAAGGATTAAAATGTATAAGAAATGGCTAAATATTATAAAACAATACTAAATAAAATGGCAAGTTTAAAGCAAAAGGTAGAAATAAGTAAAAAGTAAAAAAGATGTAAAAAGATGCAAAGAGATGAAAAAATGAAAGAAAAAAGGGAATGGAAATACAGGAGGGGGGGTAAGAAAGGGGAGGAAGAGGGGGATGGGGGAGGGGAAGGGAAGGGGAAAGGGGAGGGGTGGGGGTGGTGAAGGGGAGGGTGTAGGGGTGTGGTGAAGGGAGGGGGAAGAAAAGGAGGGAAAGAGGAGGGGAAGAGAGGAAGGGGAAAAGGGGAGAAGGGGGGTGGGGAGGGAATGGGGAGGATTTGGGGGGAAGGGGAAAGAGGGGGAAGGGAGAGCAGGAGAAAGGGGAAACGGAGGAATCAGTAAATTTATCTAGTGTAACTCCTCATTTTTAGAACTGCTGAGATATTGCAGTTCTCATTCAACCCTGGGTTATTAAATGCATTGAGTGTTATTTGCCATTGAAGTTCTTTTAATTCTAATAGACATGGGGTAGGGCCTCCCCTAATATTATTGGGTAAATGGTCAATGCCCATAAAGGAAAATTTATGGCCAGGGTTGTTTTCTGTATGTTTGGCCAATGCGTAATCCAGTTTATGATTCTTCATAGCATAAATGTGTTGATAGATACGCTGCTTCAATTTCCTGTCAGTCTTGCCAATGTAGAATGCAGAACAGCATTCACATTGGGCTAGATACATGACAGACCGGGTGTCACAGTTAATTCTATGTTTGATAAAATATTTCCTCCTGTTGACTTGAAACGAGCTTCCAGCTTTGATCACATTACAATAATTGCAAGCCCCACAAGTAAAGCATCCCTTGTTCCTAGTGAAATCCATGTTCAAGGGTTTGCTTTGTAACAGCTCCTTGAGGTTTTTACCTCTTCTGAAAACAAACTTTGGAACTGCGCCCAATTTTTCAGATAGATATAGATCGCTGCTTATAAAATACCAATTTTTCCAAATAATGTCAGTAACTTTCTTGGAGTCATTATTGAAAGTAGTTATGAAACTGGTAGTAAAGTTACTTTTATCTTGGAAGGTGACAGTAGTAGAAGCAGAACAATCTACATCGGTAGGAGAGGTAGAAGAAATTACACTCGAAATTCCAGATGCATTGTTGGCCAAGTTAGTCTTGGATTTGTCTAGTAGGGGTTTAAAATAACCTGTTGCTCTCTTACTTTCAATCTCAAGAATAATATCATCCAGAAGTAACTCAGGATATCCTCTGCTGGAAAATTGGTTCTTGAGAAATTGAACCTCTTTTTGAAATGATTCGGATGTGTTGCACATCCGTGCAGCCCGTACTAGCTGGCCTTTTACTATTCCACGTTTTTGCTTATAAGGGTGCAGGCTGGTGAAGTGGAGCATTGAATTACAGTAGGTCGCTTTCCGAAAAACTGAGGACAAGTATCTTTTTCCTATTCAATCTTTTTTAATTTCCACATCAAGGTAGTCAATAACTTCGGTAGAAAAATGATAAGTGAATTTCAAGAATGGAGTTGTTTGATTCATATGCTCAACAAGGGTGGTAGCCTCATGGGAATCACCATTAAAGAGGATGAAGATGTCATCTAAATAGCGTGTATATAATCGTATCTGTTTCTTGAATGTAGAGTCAGAAAAGAGAAATTTACTTTCCCAATAAAACATAAACAAATTGGCCACGCTAGCCCCACAAGGAGATCCCATTGCCACCCCTTGTTTTTGAAGGTAGATCTGGTTGTTAAACATGAAGAAATTGGAACTTAAAACAAGGTCCAATAACTCGGTGACAATTCTAATTTCGTTAGAAGTAGCCCTCAGTTCGAGTAATTTCAGCTCTAACCATTCTACAGCTTCTTGATGTGGAATTGAAGTATATAGATCCACAACGTCGATGGTTAAAAAGTTGTTGGAATCGTCAAAAATCATACTGTTGATGTTACTTAAAAAAGACCAAGAATCTTTGCAGATAGTAGGAATTTCTTTGATGTATTTTGACAGTATTTCATCAATTAACTTGGCTGATGGATATGTCATAGACAACCTACCATCCACCAAGGCCCTCATGGGAGGATTTGCAAGGTTTTTGTGTATTTTCAGAATTCCGAACATGACTGGCACTTTGGGGAAGGTGATGTCTAAGTAACTGTAAAGGTCCAGATCAATGATTGCTGAGAGGAAGAGATCTCTCAAATAACCTCTCATCCTTTTATATGCCAAGTTCATTTCATTGAGAGAGGAAATGGAGTATGCAGGCGAGTCTAAAACAATGAGCATCTTCTCTATATACATATTGTTTTCAAAAACTACTAGGCCTCCTCCCTTATCAGGCTTAATTAAGCGGATAGATAAGGTTTTCAAATCGGAGAGGGCCATTCTCTGGTCGTTGGAAACATTTGATCTGTGGGAATGACTGAGGGATCCACCTAGGCTCCTCAAGTGCCTCAAGTCAATTTCACAGATAGATTCAAAGGTGCGTAGCCCTGCATGTAATGGTGGATTGAAGATGCTCGAAAGTTTTAAAGTAGAAGAATTAACATGGTCGTTGTTATTAAAAAGCAGATTCAGGTTCAATTTTCTCACAAAACATTTCAGGTCGATGATGGTTTGAGTTAAATTAAAAGCACTTGGGACAAAGGTGTTCCCTCTAGCCAATAATTCAATAATCTCTGGTTGTGAGTCAATTTGGGAGAAGTTATAAATTTTAAAATCCCCCTTGAGATTAGTGAGAATTAGTGGGCCAATTTCATGTTCAATAGGTAGATCTTCTGTTCCTATCAAGTCAGAGTTTGATGTGTCATTCAGTTGTTGCGTGACCTGTTCCTGGTCTGGTAGGTCCGAGCTGGAAGAGGTCCTAAAAAACGGTTGTCACCGTTATCCAAATTAGTGTTATTATTCCTTTGAAAGTCTGCTCTGTCGTTACCATTGTTTTTGTTTCTATTTCTGTTGTTGTTTCCTTTAATTCTATTACTTCTGCGGGGTTCACTTTGATAAAGTGTCCCAGTTTCTGCATGATTACCCATGTTTCCATCTCCATTGCTGTCATTACTGTCCTCACTGTCGATCAGTGTTTCTGACCCGGTGTTAAATTCTTGGGCTGGTAGTTGTTGTAGTTTGGGATAGGCATTACGCTGCTGGTATGCTGTTCTGTCCCTATGGGTCATTAGCCTAGTAACACCCTATGAACCTATGTGAGGAAGTAGGCTTAATACGCTCAGCATGCTTTTGTGTTTAAGTTGTGTTTTGAAGGTCTTTGAGGTTTAGGCAAGTTAATCTTTAAGCCTTCAGCATATGATGTATCATGTGCATTGTTATGGCCTTGGAAAGGTTTGGTATGTGGTATACTGCTGACAATTTTGGTGTATGAGTTTACTGTGTGTAAGATTTTTGCCTCCAAGGATATTATATGGGTACATTGCTCACACACTGTGTTATGCTGTTTGAGTAATAGATGACCATGAGACAGCATAAGACAAGTCTTATACTGTCTTAGCATACTCATCTTAATCAGGCTGGCTGGAGAAGTTCTGGAGAAGTGCTGTTCCATGGTACCAACAGGAATGACTCTCGTGGGCAAGTGTAATTATAACTGCTTGGAGTTGATGTTTGGTTGGATTTGCAGCCGTGGTGGTGCAGCAGTAGCATTGTTGCCTCACAGCAAGAGGTTCTCCTGTTCGATTCTCGGCTGGATTGCTTTCTGTGTGGAGTCTGCATGTCCTCCCTGTGGTCGAGTGGTGTTCGAAAGACATACGTGAATGGGCATGCCTTCGTTGAAGGCTGGGCGTTGGGCTGGCAACTTGGCACTATAAAAAATCTACTGCCAATCATTAGCGGACTGGAGTTCTGCTGTGGCGACCCAACTGGGAAAAGCCGAAAAGACAAACAACAATAACAACAACATTTAAATTTCAGTACAAAACAACAAGCGTGGAAACCTTCTTCTGCCACCAGCAAGAACCAGTAAACTAAGTACAGTAAAAAAGAAAAACTCACAAAATTTATACTAAAATCAGTGCAGGCAGTATCAGTACACTCAATATTAAGCAATTTTTTCAATGATATTTTAGTCTGGTGAGTGATGGACTTTAATGTACATTTACTAGAATGGGATATTAACCATACAAAGGAGGTTTGGCACTTTAACTCTGTGTGCCCATTTAAATATTCTATACTGCAGTATTAACTTTCTTTACATATGAAAGACAAATGCTTTATGTCTGCATGTGTATCTCTACTATTCTATTCAGCAACAATGACTTTCTATTATTGTTTATTTTGCCCTCAATACATATATAATTGATAAGTCTATTTAGGAGTGTGCTTCATTTACAGAGTGCATTCCTTACATGACAGTACTTATTAAGACTTTCTTTGGGAAGGAAAACATACACATGCATGCATACATACCCCCCCCCCACACACACACACACACACATGCAACATGAATACATGGGCAGCTGGCATTAGCCCTTATCTTCTCTCAAGTCTTATAAAGACTTTTCTCTTTGGTATTTTTTTTTAATTAATTTAGGACATTTGTGTTAACAAGGTGCTCCATACATGATTTTTGTTATGTAAAAACTGAGGAAAGTAAGTTTGTAGTGGTGTTAATTACTATATGTTTACATATATAAGTTATATTAACAAATCAGCCTTCTGAAATCCCATAAATGTTTGGTTAAATCTTACAAATATTATGAGAATTTTTTTCTGTATAAAACCATGTAAAAAAAATGATAACAGAGACACTAAACAGTACCCAGTCATTAATGAAGCTCCCTACTACCTTTGCCATACTGTCAGTAAACTAGTAGATCCAGCTGTTGCATGCTAACAGCTGCCAGAATAGTGGCCAAGTGCTGCAGTTTAGTACATTTTGATAGCTGTCAAATTCTACAGTATGACACTATTTCAGCAGCTGTCAAAAAAGTTGAACAATGCCTTGACTAGACAGCTGTTTTCAGAGCTGTCAAAAGACAAGACAAATAACGGCTGTCAAATGCTACCATATGGTAGGAATCAAGTAACCTATATAACTGTGACATTCCAAAGCTAAAACAAAGCTAACAGCTGGCGATTTCAGCTTTGTCAAACAATATGCAAGCAACATTTTTTTTGCTTTGTTCATCTTCTCTCTGTTGTTATAAGACACAGTGCAAAATGTCATGTTGCACTACAAACTACCCCTTTTACATGGTTACAATCAAAGGTGTACACTTCACCAATAAAATAACACTAGATTATCAGCAAGTCTGTCCCATCTCATAAACTACAAAGAAGAATGAAAAGTCTCAGTCCAGCCAGAAAATGACTATAATTTGAGGTTTTACATTTAGAAAATATTTTTAAAACTTTTTGTTTACCTGTCCATTTCTGTAATGTGGAATACAAAATGTCACAGCTACCTCATACCACAGCTTTATTCTGAGAAGTCAATTTTTTTAAATACAAAATGTCACAGTTTTCATCACATAAATACTAAAATGCAATTTGATGCTTAATGGAATTGGTTCAAAACTGATATATACAAGCATATGGACATACATGCATGCATATACTGAAGCAAAAAAATCATCCTTTAAAAAGATTCGATAAAACTAACATCATATGGAAATAATAGACCTTACAGTGGGTGGAGAGGCTTAACAACATCCTCGTATCAACCGTTGTTTCTTTATAAGGCCCAGACTTTTAGCAGCTTTGCTTACACATGTCTGCCTATCCATCTGTGTGTATGTGGGTGTCTATATATGTCTATATGGATCTAGGACGTTTGATCAAAAGATCAAACATCCAAATCCATTAAGTGCGAGTATACTTACGCGAAAGTGCTTTTCACTGAAGAAGCACTTTCATGTATGTATGCCTGTTGCTGAGGCAGTACTACAGTGCTGGTAAGGGAAAATACCCTTTTTCCCACTGTAATGTGGTCTTGTAGGGAGAATAATAAAGTGGGGTGGGTGGGGGGCACATCCCCCCACATGGGGGTGCAGGGGGGTGAACACCCCCTGCGAAAACATAAATATAGTCCTTTTTTTTTTTTATTGACACGCTTTAATAAAAGAGCTTTTTTTGGTTAAAGCACTTTCGTTAAAGTGTGTTTGGTGGTTATGGATTCGGACGTTTGATCTCTTGATCAAGCATCCTAGATCCATATATATATATCTATATATCTATATATATATATATATATATATATATATATATATATATATATATATATATATATATATATATGTATGTATATATATCTATGTAATTATATATATATGTGTGTATATATTTTTATATATATATATATAGATCTATATATGTGTGTGTGTGTGTGTGTGTGTGTGTATGTGTGTGTGTATGTGTGCTTGTGTGTGTGTTTGTGTGTGTGTGTGTGTGTGTGTGTGTGTGTGTGTGTGTGTGTGTGTGTGTGTGTGTGTGTATATATATATATATATATATATATATATATATATATATAGGTTTACCATCAAATTTCGAGGGCAATATAATTTGCTAACAAAAGAATGAACTAAAATTCCAAAAACAAAAACAAAATTTAGCCTTAAATGTCGAACACCAGTAACATGACGAACAACATTCGACATATCACTATTCCTGTTTCGAAAGTGTGTATGTCCTTTTACATTTTAACATGGAGGCAAGCCCCTCTGCATGCCCTACACCCCCTGTAAATTATATATACCAACTGCAAGATCACACTACAGTGAGGAAAAGAGTACATTCCCCGATCCTCACTGTACCTCAACCTCCATCCACAATGTCAAACTCATAATAATGAATCATGCTTTGCTTTCTTTATTATGATGTAGCATTGTGAAACTTTGAAAATGTACTTTTGGGCACACACTTTTCGTAAACGAGCCTTCAAAATTTTGATGGCAAATCCCATACACACACTGTAGAAAAATACTGCCAACCTAGTACTATTATACTGGGAGGAGGTCTTCATTTTTGATTCCAAGTTTAAAGGTAAAATATTGTTGTATAGTCATTTTTTAGATGACATACTGATTATTTAGAAGGGTAGTAAACTGGAAGCAATAGAAGTTTTAGAATATTCAAATTCAACTACAAGCTTCTTTAGATTAACTAGTACATGGAATGAAGACAACATAGATTTTCTTGATATACATTTAACAAAAACTAAAGAGGGTATGCAAAGTACAATATTTAGAAATAAGACATATAGTAACTCTCTGTTGCACTATAAAAGTATTCATCCACATTATCAAAAGAAGAGTGTGGTCAAAGGCCAA
The DNA here is from genome assembly GCF_019279795.1 of Protopterus annectens. NCBI lineage: Eukaryota > Metazoa > Chordata > Ceratodontiformes > Protopteridae > Protopterus > Protopterus annectens. The sequence goes on along the minus strand of NC_056741.1, from coordinate 1,725,251,290 downwards.
ATGGTGAGATTGTCACGTTTGGTCAGTAACAATAAGATATTTGAAGAAGAAATTTATAAGTCAGTAGGGATGTTTTTAGAGAGGGGCTACCCTCTGAAACTTTTGATTAACATTAAAAAAGAAAGAAGAACAAAGAGGGCTACCCAGTTCACTCCAATTTTAGGAGGGGGAAGTATAGTACAGAAAGAAGTTAATGAACCATTTAAGAACAATGCGATGATTTTAAAATTCAATCATCAGGCACCATTTATAGTGCACACTATGCGGAAAATTTAGGAATTTAGTTTTAGTCAGAATACGAAAGAAATTGTAGGTGATACGTTAAGGTTTGTTTTTAGTAAAGGTAAAAATATTAAGAGCATATTGGAACAAACGCCGGTTAATAAAGGTTATTCAAGGATGTATAGATGTGGAGCATGTAGAATGTATAGATATATAAATGAGGGGCCTTATGTTAATATAGTGGGTTACAATAGGACAATTCCTTGTCCAGGAAGATGTTGTTGTAACTCAACAATGGTAGTGTACATAGCTAATTGTACATCATGTTCTGCATTTTACATGGGAAAGACGGTGAGGAAATTGAAGGAAAGAATAGCAGAATATCCTAGAGCTATCAAGAACAAAGATACCTTTAATGCTTTGTATATGCATACCACAGTTTGTTCAGAATTCAAAAAGTTTATATTTTTGTATTGGGTCGAGTTACACCAGATATAAGAGGGGGTGATGACAAACTTAAGCTAGAAATGTTGGAGACAGCTTGGCAAATTAGATTAAATGCCACTCAGCATCCGGGTATAAATGAGAGTATATCTATTTTTCCTTACCTGATGGCAAAGAGTAACATTATCAACCAGTTATTAATACATCTTTCTATAGGCAGTCTTATTATTGTTTGCTTATATGATATTTATGTACACACAGTTGTATTAAATACTATATGGTTATATATACATATATTCAAAAATTGGAATATGTGCAGTGACAAAATGGAAGCAAATATATATATATATATATATATATATATATATATATATATATATATAGGTTCACTTTTTAACATCGAAATACTGAAATGTCGAATTTCAGTATCTCAAAGCTATAAAGTCGAATGTGTGAAATAGCGAACGTTCATAATCGCGAATTTCACATATGTCGAATATATGTCGAATTTGCGGTTATGAAGTTGCGCTACGTAATGTCCGGGTTTGTGTTTTGGTGGTGCGCGGTGCCGTGTGTGGATGTAGGTGTTATGTCAGGTAAGTGAGTGTTTTGTAAGAGTTTTGAGTGGGAGTTAGAGTGTGTGTGAGGGATTGGAGAATGTGCGTGTGTGAGTGAGCTTTTGTGTTGTGTTTGTGCGATCTCGGAGTTAGTATATATAAGTAGGGGGGGTGTGGGTTGTGTATGTGTGTTTTATTTTGTTTATGTTGTGATGTGGGTAATGTGTTGTATGTTTAGTGTAGTGTGTGCGGTGTTTTCGGTTATGTGGTTTCGCGGTTTTTGTTTGTCGGTGTTTTGTGGATTCGGTTTTATAGTCTCGAGATACTGAAATTCAATATTTCAGCATTTCAAGGTTATAAAGTGAATATATATATATATATATATATATATATATATATATATATATATATATCTTAATATATACATTTAAGAGGTGTGAAAGTGTTATGAGTTTTATTATTTTTTATATTAATTTATATTACAAGTATTCAAGTATATTTATATATAAACAAATTTTTGTTATGATTACATGGTTTTTAAGCAACTGGATTAGTGTAGTAGGAGGTCTTTGTTTTTTTAATTATTTTGGATCAATTAATTAATGTATGGATCATTTGATTGGTTGTAGTCAAAATGAAGTAACTACTTATAAGAATGTTTCAAAATATTCCACTGACTCTGATGATGCCATATGTATTATGATGAAAGTGCTAAGTTCTGTGGATTTTGGTAATTAAAGCAGTATTTTTCTACAGTGTTTCCTGACTCTATTCTTTTTACACACACACACATACCTGTGGAAGCATGGAGGTGTTTATGTGAAATGGCAGTGGAGATTTTAGCCAGATTGTTTAATGAAATCTTGGAAAGTGAGAGGATGCCTGAGGAATGGAGAAAAAGTGTTTTGGTACCACTTTTTAAGAATAATGGTGATGTGCAGAGCTGTAGTAACCACAGAGGGATTAAACTGATCAGTCACAGTATGAAGTTATGGGAAAGAGTAGTGGAAGCTAGGTTAAAAAGGGACGTGATGATAAGTGATCAGCAGTATGGTTTCATGCTGGGAAAGAGCACTACAGATGTGATGTTTTCTCTGAGATTGTTGATGGAGAAGTACAGAGAAGGTCAGGAGTTGCATTGTGTTCTTGTAGACTTAGAGAAAGCATATGACAGGGTGCCTAGGGAGGAGTTGCGGTATTGTATGAGGAAGTCGGGAGTGTCAGAGAAGTATGTAAGAGTGGTACAGGATATGTACGAGGGTAGTGTGACAGCGGTGAGGTCTGCGATGGGAGTGAAGGATGCGTTTAAGGTAGAGGTGGGATTATATCAAGCATCAGCTCTGAGCCCTTTCTTATTTGCAATGGCGATGGACAGGTTGACAGAAGAGATCAGACAGGAGTCCCTGTGGACTATGATGTTTGCAGATGACATTGTGATCTGTAGTGAGAGTAGGGAACAGGTGGAGAAGACTCTGGAGAGATGCAGATATGCTCTAAAGAGAAGAGGAATGAAGGTCAGCAGGACTAGGACAGAATATATGTGTGAATGAGAGGGAGGATAGAGGAATGGTGAGGATGGAAGGAGTAGAGGTGGCGAAGGTGGATGAGTTTATATACTTGGGATCAATAGTTCAGAGTAATGGTGAGTGTGGAAGAGAGGTGAAGAAGAGAGTACAGGCAGGATGGAGTGGGTGGAGAAGAGTGTCAGGAGTGATTTGTGACAGACGAATACCAGTAAGAATGAAAGGGAAGGTCTACAAGAGGGTAGTGAGACCAGCTATGTTAAATGGGTTGCAGACAGTGGCATTGACAAAAAGACATTAGTTAGAGCTGGATGTGGCAG